>NC_134483.1:123316583-123616583 GCF_040206685.1 Ascaphus truei
TATTTATGGGGGGGCACAGGGGGTGGGTTATGTATTTAATAAATAGAATGATGTTTATTGTGGGGCTGTGTATTGTTTTTATTGTGGGTACTGGGGGTGGGGGAAGGGGGTATTGGCCCCAAGGGTATGTGGGTAGGCCTCCCGGCTGGGTAGTGGGTGAGGGTGGTTAGGCCTCACGGGTTGGGGGGTTAGTGGGGGGGTGGTATGTAGGCCTCCCGGGTGATAGGTTAAGGTGGGTTAACCCCTTAATGACTGTAGCGGTTAATAACCGCTATGGTGATTAAGGGGTTAGGGGACATTACATTGGATGTTTTTATTCTTGTGTATGTTTTGCAGCATCGGAGGGGGCATGGGCAGGATGAAGATGAGGATGAAGATGACCTTCATTGTGTTTACCTGTAAAAGGTAAGTGTAATATATATTTACTGTATTTATTTTAATTTATATGTATTTAAAATGGGTAAATCCATTATTATCCATGTGTGGATAATAGTTCTTTTGCCCATTACAGTTCTGTATGTGTTAGGGTGCGGGTGGGATGTGTGTTGTATATTGCTATGTTTATTGGGGGCAATTTATAGAACCAACGTCGCGTCTTGGACGCTATAAAGATGGCGGCGACACTGGTACCCGATGCCCATACCGGGGCCTGTAACTCGAGAAGCAGGGGGTCTCTGAGGCAGAAATAAATGCGGTTCAGCTCTGGGGACCCCCTGCTCCCGCACACTATTATTAAAATATACATTAATGCAGCTTCATTACCATAGCGGATAGCCGGTACGGTAAGGAATTATTGTTTATTGTTATGTGTGTTTTAATACTAGTGTAGATGGCAGGGGGTCTCCTGAGCTGAACCGCATTGTTTTCAGGTCCGGGGACCCCCTACTTCAGGGCGATACGGGCCCCGTTATGGGGTGCCGGTATCCCCTGCAGAATTTAAATGTCCCGGTCACGTGACGCGGGAGCTTCAAAGTGCAGGGGATACCGGCACCCCATAACGGGGCTTGTATCTCCTGAAGTAGGGGGTCCTCGAACCTGAAACCAATGCGGTTCCGGTCCTGAGGCCCCCTGCTCATGTACACTATTATTAAAATGTATTTATTTAGTGTACGATCGCCTGTAACAGTCTTGCATGGAGATACAGCGTACGTAAAGGTTAAGAACGCTAGCAGGGGGGAAAAAAGCATCAAGTACGCTGTGGGTGTTTTGAGCTATTTTGAGCAGGAACTTTAAAAAATGGGCTCAAGGCCTTAGTGAATCGCGTCCCTGGCCTCTCTTTTTAACAAACTTTCTTTTTTGGAAAATCAGAACGCAAAGCCATTGAGCTTAGTGCATAGCCCCCTAAGTCTCTTCCTCTTGGGATAGAGACGTGCCCTCAGCCCCTCAGGGGACTGAAGAGAGAAACCAGGCCTCAAGTCTGACAATGGGCCTAGGTACCATCCTGAAGTTCTGGGACCTGATACAGAAGCATGTCTCCACTGTAATACCATCTGCAGTGGATGTGAATAAGGAAGACACAGTTTATATACCCCTGCCTAAGTCTACAGTCTATTGGGTAGGGGTATGCTTAATGAGTTCCACTGTGGGGACTGTCTCCAGCCACGCTGGAGCCTGCAGTGAATGAAGGCGCTTGCACCAAGAGAGGAATGAAGCCTGAACCATCCAAAAGCCTGTCCTGTTATCCCAATGTCATTGCGGATCCTCAGCATCTCCTGGAACCTAACAGGTACAAAGCACTACACCACAAGTAGCAAAGGCCAGATCTGCCAGAGGTAGGGGGGGGGGGGGGAAACAGCACTACATAGGCATTACTGAAACAAAGTGGGATGAAACTCATGACTGGGCAGTTAATTTAGAGGGTTATTCCCTTTTTCGGAAGGATCGAGCAAATAGAACAGTAGGTGGCGTATGCTTATATGTTAAACCGGATCTAAAACTTATTATAAGGGAAGATATTTATGAAGGGAATTATGAAACTGTAGAGACCTTGTGGATAGAAATTAGCACTGTAGGTAAAAGTATTTGGAAAATGTTTGAAAGGGATATGCTATAAACCACCAACTATCTGTGAGATTGAGGAAGCTAAAATACTTTTGCAAATGGAGAAGGCATAAAAACTAGGTAATGTTTGCATAATGGGGGATTTTAATTATCCAGACATAGGGTCCGATTCACAAAGCAGTGATAAAAACAGTGCTTTTGCTTCTGAATAAGAATTTTTTTTATCGTGCTATAAGAAATGAAGCCAAAAGCGGGATTCACTAAGAAGTGAAGGCCATTTTTTAAGGCCGATAAAAGAATAATGCACTATCGTGCGAGCTGTTTTTTGTATCAATGCTATCGTGCTATAAATTCTATAATTTCAGCCCAGGAGACCCCCTGCTCATGTACACTAGCATCAAAAAAACAATAACAATAAAAAAAATCATTCATTACCATAGCGGCTTACCGCTATGGTAATGAAGCTGCTTTATTGTCCTTTTTATTAATAGTGTGTGGGAACAGGGGGTCTCATGAGATGAACCGCATTGATTTCAGCCTCCGGGACCCCCTGCTTCCTTAGTGTGGTTGAAAAATATATATAATATATATATATATATATTATATTATATATATATTTTTATATAAACATATACATAATGTTTTTAGACAAATAATGAAGAATAAAAAGGTGCAACCTCCTTAGTAATGATCCCCTTAATAAAACCATACATATGATTTGAAAACCCAAATAAAGTTGAGATAAATCTTTTAAAAATGGAGCCTGCACTACACGTTAAGCAAAAATAGAAAATATTTTATCAAATAGATAAAGCATTGCAGTGTACAAAATAATTTAATGCAATCAAAATGCCATAAAATAACTAAAATATATACCAAAGTGACTGACAAATCTGAGAGATCCTCAATGTTACAGGCAATAGAACGTTTTCAAGAGGAAAACCATACATACATTCTTGTATATCATGCACATTTTTTTTGTTTGTATTACTTTTTAAGCACTGAAATGTTGATGCACAATTATTCAAATTCTGAATTCCAACAGTGAACATATACAATTTGCTTTTACATCAGGGGCTTACCAAAGGGGTTAAATCAATCATTAAAGAACCATCCAAAATACAGCTGTAGCAGACAATATTAACCCCGTTAACACAATGCATTGCATTATCCATAGTGCGTTATTTAACATTGAAGACGAAGAAATAATGCATGCAATATTCAACTTGTTATTTGGTACATCATTTCACTATTAACGGGGGTAATAACACCTGCTACATCTGTCTTTGGTCTATAGGATTTCTATATGTACAGTACATTGCATTACAATTCTTAATAATTTTCACAGTAATTTGAGTGAATAAACAGTGTATTGACATTTTGAAAGTCAGCTAATATAATGACCATAAAACCTTGCAGGATCATGCAACATTATTTGTCAAAATATTAAAATACATTTCAGTAATCCTTTCTACGCTAGACAGAAAATATATAAACTGATTATTCTATATTTGCATTTCAAATTTTACATGCACATTGATGTGGCATTGAACAATCTCTATATTTAAATTAATACCAGAACACAAAAACATAGTAAAAAAAAGAAAAATATAAATCCAGAGCAATATTTAACATAACTCAGGACAAAGACATTGGTTTGCATGAATTGCTTAGATAATCCACTCAGGAAGATGGTGAAATTGCATTTATAAAGCTGACTAAAGGTGTTTTTTACAGAAACCACAATCACTTTCTCATGATACACAATATACTGTGCTGGGTTTGCATTTGGTTCTCATAAAAGCATAACCCAATCACCCTTTAATAATGTGTCTACACCAGAGGCAAAGGGCAGAGTCTATGCAGATCATATCGGAAATGGATTCCATGGCAACAAGATATATAAACAAGGATTCCCACTGTGGGAGGACTGGTGGAATGTGGCAAGTAATTGAGGTGACTGTTTGCAGGTTGTGGTGGCAGTTTCCATGGAGATGGCAGAGCAAGGGAAATCCTAGTGAGTGTAATGTGACGTTTTGCCATTTGCCAACAGCTGTTTACAACTCTGTATCTTGCACGCAAGCAGTTACTTAGTTCCTTTGCAAGCATTTTTTTTATGGTACACACCTAATGTGTGGGAGGTAATCTGTGCCACAGGTAGTTACTTTTGCTGCACTTTGCTCTTCACACTGAGAAACTGAAACATTTCTAAAAATACTACTGGATTCAACTCTACTTTGCAAATTAGAATCAGGTTTTCAGTCATTGTTCAGTGTTTTAAATATTGCAATTTCTTTGCAATGAAGAAAGATTAGTTCTGATTGTGTATTTTTCAAGAGGCTATTGTAGCCTCTTGAAGTTTTTCTTTAAAATATTCATGCAGTGCCTATATTCAAATACAGTGTAAACAAATAAAATATATATATATATATTTTTTTTTTGGAAGAAAATATTAAGAGCGCAGAAACAAAGGGGTAATAAAGTCTAGTAAATTCTGATTGAATGCTGGTCTTAACACAAAGTCCTAGATATCTTTGTGGAAAAAAGCATTTGGCGCAGAAACATGACAAAGTCTCAAGGGGAATGAAAACCTATTAGACAAGAGGATATAGAGAATGCTGGTATTGAATCAATGTACTAGGAAACAGAATTAGACACTGATGTGTCTCAATGTAACTACAAAAGAAACAGTGTAATTAAAAAGTGTTAGAAAAAAACAGACAATGTGACAAATATTGAAAAATGTGGAAAAAATACAAAAAATTGTTCATATGTCTTCTTAGTGTCTCTATGCTGGAGCACACCAGTAAAGTACCTTATTGCTTAAAGCTTAAAATCCAATGTGGGAAAGTGCAGCAGGTATCTGTGGTTTGTGCTGGAAAGGAAATTCACCGTCACCTCTGTTGTAAACTGCTCCTGAATCACGGTGGGGGGGGGGGGGACCTTCACGCTGATGGGACCACGTTACTTTTCCACTATGCCGATGGATTTTGGCTTCTCCACACCTATATGAATGCACACACAGCTGTCTCTTACACATACATATGTACAATGTAATTATATCCCTATATACCAATAAGGACCACATAGTATCTACACACATTATAGAGCTGGCCTAGCCCGCATGGGTGGCTACAGCTATTGACCGGGCGGTGCGCCCCCCCCCCAGCTAGGCTGTTGGTCGCGTGCGCGATCAGGGAAGGCAGTTGGGGCGGTTCGTTTTCAAATAGAGCCAAGGAACAAGCAACTGTCACTTGTTCCTTGGCGTTCAACGGTTTCACACACTCTCCTCTCTTCTCCTGCGTTTAGTAGGTTAAAATTGGTTTGATTTGGGCCCCCCTCCCGGGGTGAGGGATTTTCCCTTCCCTCCTTGTGGTGAGGGACCCTCCGCCTCCCCCCCGTGTGTTTTTGCCGGTTTTGCCGGTGCCCGGGGGGGGAGGGGGGATTGCAAGTAAGGCTGTTGTTTTTTGTCCTGCGTGGGACCTCCCTTCCTTCCTCGTGGTGAGGGACCCTCCCCTCCCCCCCGTGTGTTTTTGCCGGTTTTGCCGGTGCTCAGGGGGAGGGGGGGGGGATTGCAAGTAGGGATAGGTTTTTGTCCTGCCTTTCATTTTCGCGCTGTTTTATTGGTGGCAGCGGCAGGGGGAGGAGGGAGAAGGACGAGGAGAGTGACTCCTACCTGGGGCTGATGCGTGTAGGAAGGCGCATCGGCGTGCAGGAGGAGGTTATTGCTTGGCTCCGTTTGTGAGCCCTGTGCCTGTCCTCCTATTGTGGCCGCTTGTGTGGCTGGGGGGGGGGGGAAGAGAGGCTCGCCCAGCCCACGCTTAGCCGTGCGGTTGGGCTAATGGCAAGGGAAGGTATTTGCAAACATGAGTGTCAAGTGGTTCCGCCTCCTGACGATGATCAGGGGGTGGGGTTTTTTTGGGGGGGCTGGGGGCAAGGCGGTTGTTATGGCTGGGGGAGGGGGCTGTTGGTGGTTTGGCTGGAATGGTGGGCTTCTCTCCCTCCTCCTTGGGGAGATATTGGCCCTCTTCCTTCCCCCTCTTTTTTCTTTTCCACTCTTTTAAACAGTGGGAGGCGGTCAGGTGGGGCTGTCCATTTAAAAAAAAAAATTAAATAAATAAATAAAAATATATATTAAAAAAAAAAATAAGGTTTTTAAAAAAAAAAAAAAAACCCTTTTGAGGTTGGTCTTGGTTGTGGTTAATGGAAGCCAATTTAACGTTTTTCGTGTCGAGGGTGACACCATACTTAAAAAAATAGATAAAAAATAAAGATACAAGCATTAATGCGGGATTGTTTATGTTATTACAGCTTTAGAGCGGTTCTAAGTCTATTCAAGTGAACTGGTTTTCGTGGAAAGATCGGCCAGGCAAGAGTTCAAGAGTAGTTTGCTGGCAGGATTTAGGTGGTGGAATTAAACCAGTAACCAGTGTTTGACGAGCCATTGGATAAATTACAGCGCTAGTAGCGATGTCCTTTCAGGTCAGCACCATGCAGGTTTTGGCGGAGGCGGAGGTGCATAACCATGAGGAAGGATGGTTTCAGAAGCAGATGTGTGCACTAGTGCTGAAAGCTGGAAGTGATCAAGGAAGTTTGGGCACTCGTGAAAACGCGAGAGGACAGGGCGGTTCCCATGCTACCTGCGCTGAGGCGTGGCCATCATCAAGTGATGAAGGGGGTCCTAGTTACGGAGCACGGGAAGCGTTGGTGGTGCAGAAGGGTATGTCATGGTGGAGTTTTTGGAAATCACAGCCTATTTGGTTGAAGGCTGGGTGACTTTTGGGAGGAGCCTGGGAGATGGGTTCCCACATGAACAGGTGTGGGACATTGGGTCCCTGGAAAAACAGGGGTGGGACATGGGTCTCCACAAAATTGGTGTGGGACATGGGTCCCACAAAAAACAAGTTTGGACATGGGTCCCCACAAAAACAGGTGTGGGACATGGGCCCCTGGAAAAACAGGGGTGGGACATGGGTCTCCACAAAAACAGGTGTGGGACATGGGTCCCCACAAAAACAAGTGTTGGACATGGGTCCCCACAAAAACAGGTGTGGGACATGGGTCCCTGGAAAAACAGGGGTGGGACATGGGTCCCTGGAAAAAACAAGGGTGGGACATGGGTCCCTGGAAAAAACAAGGGTGGGACATGGGTCCCTGAAAAAAAAACAAGGGTGGGACATGGGTCCCTGGAAAAACAGGGGTGGGACATGGGTCCCAACCTTATAAAAAAAAAAAAAAACAAGAGCATGGATGGAGGCGAGCAGTAGGTGGCTAAGTGTTCCCTTTCTCCCATAAAAAAAAAAAAAAAAAAGAGGGGGATTTTGGGAGGGGGCCGACATGCTCGCCATAGCCGGTTACTGGTGAAAGGAAGGCTGGAAAAGGATGGTTGGGGGGTTTGGTCCCAACCTAGAAGAGAACGTAGGTAAAGGATTGGTCCTTTTTAAAAAAAATAAAAAAAAAATAAGAGTTTATTCAGGAATAAAGGTTAGCTTAATTGCGGGTTTAATATTTACTTCCTCATTTACAGGTAAATCTGGAACGGCCGGGACGCGGTCGACCTCGCTTCGTGGCGCTGGTACGTCGTCCACGGCTCGCAAGCGGTCCGGGCCTCGGGTTGAGCTTGCTGTCAGAGGCTTAGAGGACAAGGGTCTTGGGGCAGGTCCCGACAGGCGGTTCAAAACACCACCGGGGACTGGGGCATCGAAGGGTAAGCGAAAAAGAGTTGCTTGTTTGGGAAATAAGGGCGTTACCTTGCCGGGCATTGTTAGCTCCCCTGGGCCACAGGTGTTGGAGTTGGGGTTAGCGGGCGATGCCGAGGCAAGAATGATTAGTGCGGTGGTTAAGGGCGTTCAGTTAGCTTTATTGCAGATGACAACGTTATTATCCACTAAGCAAGCAGTGGAGGCATGCAAGTCAAGTGAGCGGCAGGGGGGGTCAGATTCAGTGCTTGATGGGGGGAGCAACCGTGGAACAGTGGGTGGAGAGTTGGCTCAGGTGTCTTTGGGTGTGGAGAGTACAGCAGGTTGTACCCTTAGCACAGTGCCGAAAGTTATTCAAGATGCGTTGGCATCGCCCAGAGCATTGCCGGTGCAGGTGGCGGGACAAGGAGCTGATTTAACGGCAGTTGTTAGTTTGTTAGGTGAGCATCCGGTGGTGAATTCCGGTGCTGGGCAGGGGACAGGGCTCGGAAGGCCATTGGCAGGTTCAAAAAGGTTGCCGGATGCAGCCTATGGGGACTCATGTACGACCATATCACGTTCCTTAGGCGTGCATTTGTCAAAGGAAGTAAAGGAAAAGATTTGGGCGGGTGATTACGTTGAGATTTGGTCATTGCTTCCGGGTTACAATGAAGCGGTAGCTAATTCCAAAAAAAAAAATGGGAGGCTAAAAAGGAGGATGTGGAAAAGCGTCTTTTTCCTCGCACGTTCTGTAATTGGTCGCAGGCATTTGGGATTTTGGCGGGCGTTGCGGGGGAAAAGGATCCGCATTTATGCTCTGCGCTTTTTTAAGTATCAGGATACGATTAGAAAAGCGTTTCAGAAACACGGGGGGTCGTCCTTTCGTGGGTCAAATAGCCTCAAAGGGGTCTGGTGGGAGCATTTTCAGGTGCGCACATCAGGGAGAGGGCGTCCTTTCCTTTCCCCGCCCCTAAAAAATCTTAGGGTGTCACCGTTGGGAGTGGTTCCGAAAAAGGAGGCGGGGGCTTTCAGGTTAATTCAACATCTGGTAGAGGAACAAAGTTCATCAATAGTGCTCAGAATGACTGTAGAGGAATACTTATAATAATGTCCATATAGAATTTCTTGATTGAAGATATAGTGATGCAGGCGTCTGATATAAATGTGAGTGATAAGTGTATAGGTGAGCGTTGTGTATAGGACATATATGTTGAAGTCCTAGGGGTGCTGTGAGTGGAGAATGATTAGCTCCACCACATTACTCCTAATGAGGACAATGTCACACACGCTTGCAACCACCTTGATAATACACCTTCCAGCAAAGAAAAGGATAAAACACTCACATGAGAAAAGCCTGTCTTCTTCTTGTTGGTGGCGTGCATCCGTGATAATGATGAGTGGATGAGTATGCTGCAGGACGCAGTGTTTCAGGGCACAGCCAAAGATGATCAGGATAACAGCTTGTGGTTAAAAGGTAATCTTTATTCGAACATCATGGTGCAGACAGAGGAATGGAGGGTAGCTCTTACGCGTTTCACGCCTAGCTGGCGCTTCGTCAGAGAGTGAAAATGTTATGCTGGGACCCCCTTAATATAGTGCTTCTAATAATGGTTTAAATTATTCACAGCCGCGGCTCTGTTGGCCGGAAGTGACGAAACCGGAAGTTGAAAACCGGAAGTGACGCGACGGACTCCATGCAAGGAATGGTTGTTTACAAGCTAAATTTGTAGTCATGGAGACCGCAGCGTCATCCTTCGGTATAAAAAAGGGGAAAATGTTACTCACGGACCCAGCATTATCACCCCACCATACAGAAAAATACATCAACGGTGGTGGTTTAAAAACAATAGTTAAAATATAATAACTATGCATATACTGAAGGACTCAGTAATTAATAGATGGAATGTTACCCATAATGTATGATTGCATTGATGTGATTAGAGCTTTTTTAGAGATTTTTTAGAGCTTTATAGAGCTTTTAGGATTTGTTGAAAGTCAATAAAGAATTGATGTAATAATAACAAATCTATAATCTCTTGTTGGTTGTTTGTATGCAATCTAGCAATCATAAATAATGGGTTCGTATATTGGTGAGCCAAATACCAAGTTTAACATGAAAAAGTGCAATTGAAACAGTTATACATATCTGATTAGTATTTTTACAGATATTAAAAAACAACTTAATGGCAATAATGATTCAATGGATTTGTTCATATTTTAAGATAATATTATAGTTGTTTTCAATAATGATTAAGGAGCATAAACACAATATATAAATGAGAAGCAAACATATTAGTCAATGTACAGTTAATTAAAGTCTGATGATCTATTACACATATTAGTTTCTATGTTTACACATTGAATTAATATAAATTGAATTGTTAACAAAAGAAACACATTGACAGAAAGAGTATATATATTTCACAAAAAATGTTTTAGCTCCCAATCCGTGTTTATACCCCCGGGTGCCAGAGACCCGAGGGTATAAATCCAGAACATTTCTCTCTGGTTCAGTGTGTTCTCTCTATTACCTCCTCTTATGTGTTTTGGGATGTGCTCTAGAGCACTGAATGTGAAAGTGTCAATGGAGCCTCTTGGACAATTTGTGAAATGTTTTGACACTGGTAAGTTAGGATCTTTCTTTTTTATAGATCGTAAGTGCTCTGAAATTCTTACTTTTAAAGGTCTGATAGTCCTCCCGATGTAGGTACTACCACAAGCACGATGGGCGTACACTCTTTAGACTTCAATGAACTTACCATTGTTCAAGATTTAAATGACCTGCTAGCAGAAAACGAAGAAATAGAATCAGAAGATGTCAGTCTATTCCTTACGCATACAAAACACTCAGGACTAAAAAATAGATCATCATTTTGTCCAACATACAACAAGGGGCCTTACCTAGAGACCTTCGAGAAATTAGTTGAACGTGACCTACAGACTCTAGCCCAGGGGTATACCTTTTCAAATATAAAACCTGACAATTTGACTACAACAGAACGGAACACTCTTTTTCAGCTTAAACATAATAACACACTAATTATAAAAAATGCTGATAAGGGTGGTGCGGTTGTAGTAATGTCTAAAGATAATTACTATAAAGAATCAATAAGACAGTTAAATGACAGCAATTCTTACTGTAGGTTAGAAAAAGACCCCACATCACTGTTTCTTGGAGAGTTACAAATACTTATTGATCTTGGCAGAGAGTTGCGGGTTTTATCAATTCAAGAATCCCAATATCTATTTAACCGTTTTCCCACTGTACCTATTTTTCACCATCTCCCAAAGATCCATAAGTCCCTGGACAATCCGCCAGGTAGACCAATAATTTCTAGCATTGGATCTTTGGGAGATGGTGTATCTAGGTACGTGGATGTATATTTACAACCACTAGTGGTGGTTCTTCCTTCCTATATCAGAGATTCTACACAACTATTAAATATGTTACAGAAGATCACTTGGTGTCATAATTACACTTGGGTTACACTAGATGTATCATCTTTATACACAATTATCAGTCACCACCTTGGCATTTTAGCTGTCACCCATTTCCTTAATTTATCAAATCTACACACTGCACAAATCACTTTTCTGTTGGATTGCATAATATTTTTATTACAGCATAATTATTTTCTTTTTGATCAACACTTTTATCTCCAAAAACAGGGCACTGCTATGGGTACTTCTTTTGCTCCCTCTTACGCAAATCTTTTCATGGGTTTCTGGGAAAACAAACACATTTTCGGTGACACCAACCCTTATCGCAAGAACATTATATTTTACCGCCGTTACATAGACGACCTTATTCTGATATGGGAGGGAGACCACGACACACTAGCTGCCTTCATCAACTATTTGAACGATAATACTTTTAATTTAAAATTCACATCCTCAATAAACATCAATCATATAGACTTTTTGGATATTAAATTATTCATTGATGTGAATTGTACAATTCAAACGAATCTATTCCGTAAAACCAATGCCCGCAACTCTCTTCTAAGAGCAAACAGTAGTCATCCAAGACCCCTGCTAAGAGGCATACCCAAACGTCAATATCTCCGACTGAGAAGACTTTGTTCTACTGAAGAAGCCTTCATACAACAGTCGGAGATACTGAGTGAGAGGTTCAGAAACAGAGGGTATCTGGAAAAAGATATCCACTCTGCCTTCATACATGCATTACAATCAAATCGCTTGGATCTTCTAAAAAATCCAAAACGGAAGAAAAACATTACAAATAACACTACTGCAGTATCTGAATCTGAAACCCCGCTCTTCATCACTACCTTTAGCAATCAAGCCATAAAAATCAAAAACATTATTGAAAAACATTGGAGAGTTTTGCAGTTGGACAAAGGACTAAAATCAGTTACAAATAACCTACCGAAATTTGTATATAAAAAGGCAAAAACCATAGGATATCATTTATCTCCAAGTTTATTTTCTGCAGGACAAAATATATCTCAACATAGTCTCCCAAAAGGTTTTCACAAATGTGGCAAATGCACATATTGTAAATACGCAACACCATTATCCTTAGTTACTAGTAAACATACTAATCAAAAATATAAGTTAAAACATTTTATGACATGTTCCACTAACTATGTTGTATACAAACTCAACTGTGCTTGTGGTAGTACCTACATCGGGAGGACTATCAGACCTTTAAAAGTAAGAATTTCAGAGCACTTACGATCTATAAAAAAGAAAGATCCTAACTTACCAGTGTCAAAACATTTCACAAATTGTCCAAGAGGCTCCATTGACACTTTCACATTCAGTGCTCTAGAGCACATCCCAAAACACATAAGAGGAGGTAATAGAGAGAACACACTGAACCAGAGAGAAATGTTCTGGATTTATACCCTCGGGTCTCTGGCACCCGGGGGTATAAACACGGATTGGGAGCTAAAACATTTTTTGTGAAATATATATACTCTTTCTGTCAATGTGTTTCTTTTGTTAACAATTCAATTTATATTAATTCAATGTGTAAACATAGAAACTAATATGTGTAATAGATCATCAGACTTTAATTAACTGTACATTGACTAATATGTTTGCTTCTCATTTATATATTGTGTTTATGCTCCTTAATCATTATTGAAAACAACTATAATATTATCTTAAAATATGAACAAATCCATTGAATCATTATTGCCATTAAGTTGTTTTTTAATATCTGTAAAAATACTAATCAGATATGTATAACTGTTTCAATTGCACTTTTTCATGTTAAACTTGGTATTTGGCTCATCAATATACGAACCCATTATTTATGATTGCTAGATTGCATACAAACAACCAACAAGAGATTATAGATTTGTTATTATTACATCAATTCTTTATTGACTTTCAACAAATCCTAAAAGCTCTATAAAGCTCTAAAAAATCTCTAAAAAAGCTCTAATCACATCAATGCAATCATACATTATGGGTAACATTCCATCTATTAATTACTGAGTCCTTCAGTATATGCATAGTTATTATATTTTAACTATTGTTTTTAAACCACCACCGTTGATGTATTTTTCTGTATGGTGGGGTGATAATGCTGGGTCCGTGAGTAACATTTTCCCCTTTTTTATTCCGAAGGATGACGCTGCGGTCTCCATGACTACAAATTTAGCTTGTAAACAACCATTCCTTGCATGGAGTCCGTCGCGTCACTTCCGGTTTTCAACCTCCGGTTTCGTCACTTCCGGCCAACGGAGCCGCGGCTGTGAATAATTTAAACCATTATTAGAAGCACTATATTAAGGGGGTCCCAGCATAACATTTTCACTCTCTGACGAAGCGCCAGCTAGGCGTGAAACGCGTAAGAGCTACCCTCCATTCCTCTGTCTGCACCATGATGTTCGAATAAAGATTACCTTTTAACCACAAGCTGTTATCCTGATCATCTTTGGCTGTGCCCTGAAACACTGCGTCCTGCAGCATAATTCAACATCTGTCTTACCCGAAAGGGTCGTCAGTTAATGACGGGATAGATAGGGACTTATGCTCCGTAAGCTTCGCCACTTTTGATCAAGCGGCGGCTTTGGTGGGAAGGATGGGGCAGGGGGCATTGATGGCGAAGTCTGACGTTAAGTCAGCTTTCAGACTCTTGCCGGTACATCCAGATTGTTTTCATTTATTGGGCTGTATGTTGGAAGGGCGTTATTTTGTTGACCTTTGTTTACCTATGGGTTGTGCATTGTCTTGTTTTTATTTTGAAACATTCAGCACATTTTTGGAGTGGGTGGTCCGCAATAGGGTGCAGGCAGCAGGGATCATACATTATTTGGATGATTTCCTTTTCGTTGGTCCGCAGGGGTCTGATTTGTGCGCAAGGTGGCTTTTTCATTTTCAGCCATGGCGTGCGAATTTGGGGTTCCTTTGGTGAATGAAAAAACAGTGGCACCCACGACCACTCTCAGTTTTCTGGGCATAGTAATTGATTCAGTGAACAGGGAATATAGGTTACTTCCTGAGAAGTTAGTTGTTTTGGAGAGTATGATAAAGGATTTCATGCTTCTTAGGAAGGCCTCATTAAGACAGTTTCAGGTTTTGATGGGCCATTTGGTGTTTGCAGCTCGCATTATGCCTGTGGGAAGGGTGTTTTCCAGGTGCTTGTCAGCAGCTACAGCGGGGGTAAGGCATCCCAACCACTTCATTCGGGTCGCAACAGATATTCGGAAGGATTTGGCGGTGTGGCAAGAATTCTTACAGAGTTACAACGGAAGGACGTTGTGGAGGAGGCGTCCAGCGCGGAACGATGAGCTGCAGCTATTTACGGATGCGGCTGGGTCAGTAGGGTTTGGTGCATATTTTAATGGAGCTTGGTGTGCGGAGGAATGGCCAGAGGATTGGCGAGGGACTCAGCTTATCAGGAATCTGACATTTTTGGAACTTTTCCCTTTACTAGTGGCTGTACATCTTTGGGGGGACAAGTTTGCTAACAGGGAGGTGACGTTTTGGTCCGACAACTTGGGTGTGGTGGAGGCTGTGAATAATTTTGGTTCACGGTCCCCACCAGTGTTGGTTCTGTTGAGGCATTTTGTGTTTACAGCTTAATATAGGTTTCAAGGCTAGGCATGTTCCTGGGGTGGAGAACAACATTGCTGATGCATTATCACATTTGCAGATGGAGCTGTTTCGGAGGTTGGCACCGGGGGCGGAGACCCAGGGCGAACGGTGCCCAGCAGTCTTGTGGGATTTGGTAACGGAGGTGTGATTGATTTAATCAAGGCTTCACTCGCCCCGGGTACGTGGGGTGCTTAGGTGGCTGCTTGGCGAGAATTTCGGGAGGCGGAAAGGTTGGCGGGAGGAAAGATCTCGGAGGTAGACATTTTGCTGGGTCACATGATGAGTTTGAGGGACAAGGGTTTAGCTGGTGGATCCATAGGGAGAAAGATGGCGGGTATATCGTTCTTCCTTAGGCTGAATGGTAGGGTTGATGTGTCCAAGTGTTTTGTGGTAAGGAAGGTCCTAGCAGGCATGGTTAAAGGGATAACTAGCAGGGATGGCAGAAGACCAGTGACGCTGGTAATTTTGGAAGGTTTGTTGCGGGCCACAGACGTGGTATGCTCTTCCAGTTTTGAGGCAGTACTTTTTAAGGTCACATTCATCATAGCATTTTTTGCAGCTCTGCGAGCAGGTGAATTGGTTTGTGTATCCAAGAAAGGAGGGGGTGGCTTTCAGCGGGCTGACGTAAGTTTAGGAGAAGGTTTGGTGAGGTTGCTGGTACGGAGGTCTAAAACGGACCAGAAAGGAAAGGGAGCGTGTATCTTGTTGAAGGGCTTGCCTGGAAGTGCGGTGTGCCCAGTAAAAGCGTTGGAAGATTAGTTGGCTATTAGGCCAGAATAAGGGGGTCCACTGTTAGTGCACAAGAACGGGGGGGCATTGTCAAGGTTTCAATATTTGCGGGTCTTTCGGATGTGTCTCAAGCAGCAAGGGTTAGAAGGGGGGCAGTATGGAACGCATTCTTTTCGCATTGGGGCAGCGACGGAAGCAGCACGCGTTGGGCTCGCGGTTGCAAAGATACGGAGGATTGGGCGCTGGAAGTCAGACAGTTACCGGACATACATCAGGCCGGATTTGGTAGGGGAAAATGTTGCGATAGAGTAATCACTCTGCTGTTGTTTTTCTTTTTTTTCCCACCATGTTTTAGCCTCCTCAGATTTCATGGTAATTTGGATCGTGGGAGATACAATGGTACACTGGGCGGGGAAGAGGGCGAATTCGCGCCCCTATGGAAAGAATTTAGGTTTGAGTATGGAGCAGGTGGAGGTAACGTGGTGGGGGATGAGAGGGATGCGGTGGGGACGTCTTTTTCCGCTGCTAATTTCTAGGGCCAGGGGTAGGAGGGCACCGGACATCATCATTATTCATGTTGGGGGTAATGATGTGGCAAAATTGCGGTCGATTGATTTATTCCAGCAGATTAAGCAAGATTTGGCGCGCATGTTAGCGTTTTGGCCAAGGGTGCAATTATTTTGGTTCGAGATAATATGCAGGTTGGTTTGGAAAGGTGCGCGTATCCCGGGGAGAGTTAACAAAACGCGGAAGAGGTTAAACAGGAAGGTGGGGAATTTCTTGGTTCAATGTGGGGGTTGGGTCATTCGTCACCCGCAGTTTAGTTTTAATTGAGTGGATGGTTTAGGGAAGATGGGGTACAGTTGTCGGATGTGGGTGTGGATATGTTTAATAATGATTTACAGGAAGGTTTGGAAGAGGTCATAAGGGGTATGGCGGTACGGGTCTGATTTAAGGGGGTTAAACAGGCCCGTTGGTGGTGGCAGTTGGGGGGGCTAGGTGCTTGTTCCCCAGAAGTGGCTCGGGGCTGGTTATCGGGGGGTTTGAAGCAAGGGGGCAGGTCACCGGGACGTACTTCTGGGTGCCCCCTTTGCGTTGCCCAGCCCTGAGCATTCTGGCGCGGACAGGTGGTACGCTATCCCCATTTGTGTTAATAAATAAGCCGCGGCCTTTTACCTCCATATATGTGTCCTCTTGTTATTTGTATGTCTTTATGTAGAGGGTTTTCATGAGAGGGGGGGGGAAGCTCGCGCCTCCTTGGTCATAGAGCTGGCCTAGCCCGCATGGGTGGCTACAGCTATTGACCGGGGGGTGCGGCCCCCCCCCCACCTAGGCTGTTGGTCGCGTGCGCGATTAGGGAAGGCAGTTGGGGCAGTTAGTTTTCAAATAGAGCCAAGGAACAAGCAACTGTCACTTGTTCCTTGGCGTTCAACGGGTTCCCACCCACCCATCTCTTTGACTTGAGTTTAAAAAAAAAAAAAAAAAATTTGTTTCCGTGTTAACATTTCTTTATTTTGCAGATAAATAAGAGTATATATTCGAGACAATGAAGAAAAGATAACGATGGAGGGGTCAGTGGACCAATTGCTTTGTCGCGGCGGCAGTTGGTGGGGGGGTAGGTGCTTGTTCCCCAGAAGTGGCTCTGGGCTGGTTATCGGGGGGGGTTTGAAGCAAGGGGGCAGGTCACCGGGACGTACTTCCGGGTGCCCCCTTTGCGTTGCCCAGCCCTGAGCATTCTGGCGCGGACAGGTGGTACGCTATCCCCATTTGTGTTAATAAAAAAGCCGCGGCCTTTTACCTCCATATATGTGTCCTCTTGTTATTTGTATGTCTTTATGTAGAGGGTTTTTATGAGAGGGGGGGGGAAGCTCGCGCCTCCTTGGTCAATAGTAATGCAACACCCTCTTACATTTCTACACCTACCCACACCATTGGTATACACTGCCACACACACCTTTTGTAAAGATCTGTATACACTGTGGGCACTTTATAAATGTATATTTACACACACATACATATAAATGCACATACATATACACACACACACACACACACTTACATCACGAACATTCAGGGACCATTTAACACCTTAAGTCATAAATCGCATACTGCACAGGGGGAGGGACAGGCTTCAGCCACAGATACATTCCAAGATGCACTGTTTTTAAGTAAAACCCTTTCTTGCTTTATCCATTGTAAAACCACCGGAAAAATAGATCAGTGTCAGATCTCGAAAGCTCGCACAAATAAAATCATTTCGTAGCCACAGAACGGTATCATCTATTTGTTTTTGATTTTATAGTTCAACGAGGCTGCATCCTTCGATTATAGTGTTGACCTTTTCCCTATTTTCCTTTCTTAGTATCGCTTCGTTGCATATCCTGATATCATTATGGTACTCTCCAAAAAAAATTGTCCGTAATAATTTATTTTAACCTAATCTATATTAAACTAGAAACTCAACTAGTCGTGTTGGTCCACTTCTTACTCTCTGTGTCACACATCCTCACACAGGCATCATCCTTACTGTGTACTGTTGTATATCTAACAAACTTTTAAAACAATTTTTTTATAACACTCCACCATGTCATCCCAGGGCTTTCAACTTGTAACGGGTTACCTGGTTATTCCACTTATCCTTATTTCTAGACCTTAGATTGTATGTCATCTTTTGTCCACATATTTGTCCCTTCCCGGAACCAGTCCAATCTTAGTTGGAAGTCCCCCAGCGTTCTGTTTCTGTCCAAGCACGTTTCCACCAGTCTATCGTCATTAGTTTGTACAATACATTGTGTAAATTCTCCAGCGAGGGTTGGAGTGGCAATACCCAGTTTAGCTCTTTCTTGCTGCCCAAAGTATCATTTCTGAGGGTCTTGTCACTGTTGTGCTAATTCGTCTGCCACATGTCCAGTTCTCTATGTTAGCAAATATCATAGGGATTGGGTCTTTATCTCAGGATATCTTTAGTTTTGATTTTATGTATCCTAGCACCTGGTTCCCCTATCTGGATATGTATTTACAGGTCCAGAGGCAATGTTTGAGATCAGCCTTAGGTATCTTACACTTTGGGCATTTACAGTAGTTGTATCTTCTGTCCTTGTTTTTATCTGTCTCGTGAATGCGATGTATGCCATGTATGTTATTTTGAACTGCATCTCTAATGGTATAATCTTGTGTATTCTCTGATTGCCTTTTATCAGCTGGTCAATAATGTGTATCTCAGGGAAATCCTGTTTCCAGGCTCTGAGTGTGTTGGCGTGTGTGGTTTCCATGTCCTGGTCTCTTATAATATTATATAGTTCTGATAATGTACAAAAAATTCGGAGTGGGGAATTCTTTTTCCGATCTAATTTGCTCAAAAGTTTTTATATTTTTCCTCCCTTCCAGATCCCAAAGTCTTAAGAATCATTTTTGTTTCCAAATTGCAAAGTCTTTACCGTTCAGACCGGGAGCAAAATTAATGTTGTCGAATATGGGTGTCATCAACATCCCCCTAGAGGTTAATCCACAATTAAATTTAGTGGTTTCCTAGACCTCCACCGAGTTGGTCATCGAGGAAAGCGGCGCCTTGATGAATTTAAGAAAAAAAAATTTTGACCAGATTAAATTACCTATGTCACAAGGAGCACATATCTCCTGTAACAATTCGACCCATCTTTTCCGGCTGGGTTCGGAATACCATTGTGAAATTTGGCTTAGTTGCGCTGCCTTATAATACGATATCAAGCAAGGTACCGCTAGGCCTCCCGCTAATGTAGGTCTTTTGATGATCCCCCTCTTGATTCTTGTTTTTTTTAAATTCCAAATGAACTTGGTAATTAAGGTTTGCCAAGAGATGATATCTTTTGACCTTAGTGGGACCGGGAGCGTCTGGAACAAATACAAAATATGTGGAAGCAGATACATCTTAATGCAGTGAATTCTATAGTACCTATCCAGGAGATATTGTATGTGGCCCAGATTGTTATATCCTCCCGTAAGACTCAAAATAATTTGGGATAGTTTGCCTGGTATAGAGACTTGTAGTTCCTAGTGAGGGAAACTCCTAAATACTTAATAGTATGCAGCTACCACTTGAAATTTAAGTTAATTGATATCAGCTTCTCCTGATCCTTTGGGATAAGAATGTTTAGTGCCTTCATTTTGAACCCTGAAATTTTCTGGAAGGAACCTAATAAGTTAAATAGATTGAGTGAGGGGCCTCGACAAGATCATGAATACATCATCTTCATATAGGGCAATCTTGTGTGTTTGTTGCTTAATTTGGATCCCTGAAATGTCCGGGCTTTTCCGAATTTGTGCGGCCAGGGGCTCCATGCACATAGTGAATAGCAGAGGTGAGAGCGGGCATCCCTGCCTCGTGCCACTCCTTATCTTAAAGAGGTCTGATGGGAATACCTGATGAAACACCTTTGCTGCCGGGTTATCATATAGTGCTGCTGTGGCTTGCTTAATTCTATTCCCAAATCCCAATTCTCTGAGTGTGGCATTAAGATACGTCCAATCTATTCTATCAAATGCTTTTTCCGCGTCCAGGCTTAAGACCATAGCAGGAATCTGTTTAATGTTTGCCAACTCAATTAAGTCTATGATGCGTCTAGTATTATCTGCTGCTTGCCGTCCTGCTATGAAACCAACCTGATCCGGATGAACCAATCTGGCAAAATCCTGCCTATTCTATTAGCCAGTAATTTTGAATAAATGTTGATATCTGAATTAATAAGGGTGATTGGTCGGTAGCTCTTGCAATTAGACGGGTCTTTACCCTTCTTATGTATCTGGGATACTGACGCTTGAAGCATTTGTTCTGAGAAGGAGGCCCAATCTAATATTGTGTTATACATACAGAGTAATTCTGGGGCCAGAAGGTTAACAAACATTTTATAATATAGATTTGAAAAATCATCCAGCCATGGAGCCTTTGATGGCTTTAATACCTCGATTGCCTGGATGACTTCTTCTAGTGTGAACTCCCCTGCCATTGATTCCCTCTCCTCCTCCCCAAGTCTCGGCATGTCCGCTTCTGCCAAAAAATCCTCTAGGGCAATGTTTATTTTGGTGTTGTGGATTACTATTTCCCCATCATATAATTGTTTGTAGAATTTTTTTAATTTGTCTACTATTATTTCGGGGTTCGAGGTTAATCCTCCCCCTTTGCAACGGATATTTTGGATATTAAAAATTAGCTGTCTATGTCTGAGTTTTAGTATAAAGTGTGAAAAGTGGTGCTCAAAAAATCCCATAAGGCTCTGTATTGAACTTGATGATAAAATATATAACAGTCCAGATGTTAGTAGGATGGTAGACAAAAATGAAACATAATTAACATAACCTTGGTGAGATAAGTGCCTAGTGGTGTCCAGTTGACATCCACAAATAATGACACACCAATATATGTTCCAACTCAAGGTAATGTGTATATAACAGATTAAGGGCTCTATGCAGTAAGCGCCGAAAAAGTGCAATCGCCAAGGGTACCTTATCGGCATGATTCTGCCGATTTTCCCTCTCCGTATGCAATAAGTGCCGAATTCCTTCCGAATCAAGCCGAAAACATTTGCTCCCACTCTGCCGATGAGTTGCCGATCACACACAGGTGTATCGGCGTGCATGGCGAGGTGGTGTTAGGTTCCCCAATGAAACTTCTTGCTGAATCTGCCGAAGTAAGCATGTTTTGGATTGAGCGGCCAATTTAAAGGCAGTGTGTATTCATTCTCTGTGTTGTTGGGAGAGAGAGAGAGAGACAGACACACAGAGCTGGGCGATTTACATATTTCATATTGACTGAGACAGTTGTGGTGTATTGTGAGAGGTTTGTCCTGTGTTGTTTTGTTTACATCTTTGTCTTGTTTTCCCTTTGTAAGTGTTCAGTGCAATTGTCTTTAAATTTCTTTTCTGTTCTTTGTGAGTGCTAGAGGTATGGCCGCAAGGCGTGGGAAGAGTGATGCTGGTGTGAGTGGTACTGGTAGTTGTGTGAGTCTGAGTGAACGTAGGATTCAGGGGAGTGCTGTTGCTGCGAGTGCAAATGGTGTTGCTGGAAGTGCGAGTGGTGTTGCTGTGAGTGTGAGTGCTGGTGGTGGCTCTGTTGATGGTGCTACTGGGGTGTCTGGTGGTGGGGTGTTGCTGGTGGCCCGCTTTTGGAGTCTCTTCCATTGGAAGGAGAGTCCAGTCAGCAGCAGCCAAACTCTGGGCCTGCACGTATTCGGAAGAAACGTGTGTAGCGGCCACGTAATCCTCGGTTCAATGAAGAGGAAAACACAGTTCTTGTCACAGGGATTCTGGAGCACTATGACTGTCTGGATGGGCATTTACTAGGTAAGTCTATCTTTGCATTGATTCTTCAAAGACATGTTATCCTAGGTCATGTGAGATGTCTTAATATCAAAATATTATTCTATAATATCTATCAATTAAACTTAATTGTTACACACATATTACTTCAGGCTTTACAACGACCATAACAATCAGTCTAAAAATGTTGCCAAAGTTCATACAATATTCATGCAAGCTTCCTTACATTTCTATGTTTACACGTAAATGCTTATGTGGTACACATATTACACCTAAACCAGCATGTTTGGTATCTCTTGGAACAGGTAGCAGTTTAGGAAACTGATCGTTTTTACAATAATAATTAACATCATATATTTTGTATGTATTTCAAGGGCAGACAAGTTCAGCATCAAAAAAAGAAATGTGGGATCAAATAACCTTGGCTGTGTCTGCGTGTGGGAATCATGTCAGGGACCGGGCGAATTGTCGGAAGAGATTCGATGATATCAGGGCAAACTTAAAGAAAAAAATACAAGCACAACGGATGCATGCTTTTGGCACTGGAGGTGGGCCGCTAGCACAAGCTCTAATCTTAACACCATTGGAGGAGCAGATGCGGGAAAAATTTCTTCCTGTCGTCGTGGAGGGTTTGCCCAGGGACAGAGATATCGGAATTTATTCTGCTCCATTTCCACCAGGTGACAAATGTTACTGTACTAGGCGTGTCGTAGGTTACAGTTCTTATCTATATTTCCGCTGCAACTTATACTTTCTTCCCAATATAAGCATACCTACATATATATCTTATAACACACAGAAATATCGATCTACACTTAAGTCAGTGGTGTCCAAAACACCTGTAAATAAGTCATATGTAGTGAGACTTAACAGTGGTGCTAAAGGTTAAATAATATTGAGAACAACAGAGGAAAAGCAACCTTTGAGATAGCACACGGACATAAATTGAAGTGTAACAAAAGAAATGTATTAGGTAAATAAAAGAGGGGAAAAGGTTAAAAGGTTAGGGGGGCTCAACATTACCTAGACAATGTGGACCTGGAGGCAAGGGTTTAAGTTAAGATCCAAAGCAAGACATGCACAGGACACAGGGAGCTCTGTGTAAGCGCACCTGTGTAACAATCAACCTACACTGAGATCTTGTGACCACATGAAAAATAACCATATAATTGTTATACTGGTTACATGGTGTGGGTGCACAAGTATTGAGAGTAACAGAGTGAAAAATACGTCACCGCTCAGTATGTAGATGTCCCAGGCAGATAGGTAGGTCAAAACTCCATGTCAAAACTCTGGGAGAAGAAGACAGTTTCTTGTCGAAACGTGTTGGAGTGGGAGTCTTGCTGAGGGGGGCCCCTACCTTTTTCCACCTGACATGGAGTTTCTATTCCTCCCTCTCTTGCTTTTACCTCCTTTGAGGTTCACACAGTCCAGATCTTCTCTCCTCTACCGGTCCATGTGGCGGTCATCTATGGCCCACCTTCCTCTACTCAGCTCCCTTCTGCCTTTCTCTCTCACTTTGAATCCTGGCTCTCTTTCTTTCTCTCCTCAGACTCCCCTGTTCTTCTCCTTGGGGACTTCAATTGCCACATTGATGATCCCTCTCTCCCTTGGGCTTCCCGCTTTCTTTCTCTAACCTCTTCTTTTGGCCTTCAACAGTGGACTGAAGCCAGCACCCACAAGGATGGACACTACCTAGACCTGGTTTTCACTAAAAACTTCTCTCTCTCCGATTTCTCCATTTCCCCTTTTCCTCTCTCTGACCATCACCTCATCTCATTTTCTCTCTCTCGCTTCTCTCCATCTCCATCTCCATCTCCATCTCGCCCTCGTTTTTGCAGAAACCTGCGCTCTATTAACCTGCCAGCTCTTGATTCCATTTTACGCTCCTCCCTCTCCTCTCTCAGTTCTGCTTCAGACCCTGACAACCTGGTCAGGAACTACAACTCTGCCTTATCTTCCTCTCTTGATCTTCATGCCCCGCTTTCTCTCTGCCGTCCTCGCCCTTCTAACCCCAGACCCTGGCTAAACTCCCACACACGCATGCTGCATTCCTACACTCGTTCCTCTGAACGCCTCTGGAGGAAATCTCATACGCTCGCAGACTTCATTCACTACAAATTTATGCTATCCTGTTTCAACTCTGCCCTCTCTCAGGCTAAACAAACCTACTTTTCATCACTAATCAACACACACAAATCTAACCCACGTCGTCTCTTTTCTGTCTTTGACTCTCTACTCAGACCACCCTCAACTGCCTCCTCTTCTTCCTCCATCTCACCTCAGGACTTTGCTGACTTTTTTTAGGAAAAGATGGAGTCCATACGGCAGAACATCCCATATGTTGCCTCCTCCAATCCCACAATGCTTTCCAACTCTCCTCCTGCCTTTCTTGACTCTTTTTCCGCTATCTCGGAGGAGGATGTGTCACTGCTGATCTCCTCTTCTCCCTCTACCACTTGCCCTCTTGATCCCATTCCCTCCCATCTCCTAAAACCTCTTGCTCCTTCTATAATCCCTATGCTTATACAGATCTTTAACTCTTCCCTCTACTATGGTACCTTTCCATCATCCTTCAAGCATCCAACCTTTATACCATTGCTCAAGAACAGCAAGCTTGACCCTGCCTGTCCTTCTAACTATCGACCTGTCTCCCTCCTGCCTTTTGCCTCCAAGCTCCTTGAGCGTCTTGTATTCTCTCGATTGCTACACTTTCTCAACACCTATTCTTTCCTATACCCTCTACAATCTGGCTTCCGCACTGCTCACTCTACTGAAACAGCCCTCACTAAAATAATTGATGACCTCCAAGCTGCCGAGGACAGAGGTCATTACACTCTGCACATGTTGCTCGACCTCTCTGCAGTATTCGACACCGTGGACCACCCTCTTCTCCTTCACATTCTCCATACTCTTGGTATTCGGAGCAAAGCTTTATCCTGGATCTCCTCTTGCCTCTCCCGTCGTACTTTCAGAGTCTCTTTTGCTAACACCTCCTCCTCTATCGATCTCTCTGTGGGGGTACCCCAGGGCTCTGTCCTGGAACCCCTTCTCTTTTCTCTTTACACACTCTCTCTAGGTGACCTAATCACATCTTTTGAGTTTAAATATCACCTCTATGCTGACGACACACAAATTTACCTTTCAACCCCTGACCTTAAACCTGCTATACAGACCAAAGTTTCTGAATGCCTCTCTGGAATATCATCCTGGATGGCCATCCGCCGACTGAAACTTAACATGGCAAAAACAGAGCTCCTAATACTTCCTCCCAAACCTGGCCCTACTACCTCCTTCCACATTGCTATTGGAAATACGATCATTCACCCAGTAGCCCAAGCACGCTGCCTAGGGGTTACACTTGATTCCTCTCTCTCATTCTCCTCTCATATTTAAAACGTTTCTAAAACTTGTCGCTTTTTCCTCCGCAATATCATACCCTTTTCTCTGTTACTCAACTGCTAAAACTCTGACTCAGGCCCTCATTCTCTCATGTCTCGATTACTGCAACCTCCTGCTGTCTGGCCTTCCTACCTCTCACCTGTCTCCCCTACAATCTATCCTAAACGCTGCTGCCAGAATCACTCTACTCTTTCCTAGATCTGTCTCAGCATCTCCCCTCCTGAAATCCCTCTCCTGGCTTCCGATTAAATCACGTATCTCACACTCAATTCTCCTGCTCACTTTTAAAGCTTTACATTCTTCTGCCCCTCCTTACATCTCAGCCTTAATTTCTCGCTATGCACCATCCCGACTCTTGCGTTCTTTTCAAGGATCTCTTCTTTCTACCCCCTTTGTATCTAAAGCTCTCTCCCACCTTAAACCTTTCTCACTTTCTGCCCCACACCTCTGGAATGCCCTTCCCCTCAATACCTGACAAGCCCCCTCGCTATCCACCTTTAAGACTCACCTTAAGACACATCTGCTTAAAGAAGCATATGAGTAGCACTGGATAATCATGGACACATGATACATAAAGCTTGGCCCCCTGCAGACGCACTTACTAGAATTCACTCCTACTGTCTCTGTACGTTCTCCCTACCTACCAATTAGATTGTAAGCTCCTCGGAGCAGGGATTCCTTCCTTAATGTTACTTTTACAGTATGTCTGAAGCACTTATTCCCATGATCTGTTATTTATATTATTTGTTATTTATATGATATGTATTACTACTGTGAAGCGCTATGTACATTTATGGCGCTATATAAATAAAGACATACAATACAATACAATACAATTACAACAAGGCCTACTTACACACATCAATGGCTTTAGTTTAGCACTCTATATATAATATATATATAAAATCAGAATGAACATTACAGGCATTAATGGGTCAAAAGAGCCCTTGTTTGCTGGTAAATACAACTTCTACACAGCTGACTCAAATAGGCCCTCAAACATACTCACCCAGTAATGTTAAAAACTGTAATGAAGTGTTAAGAGAATTACAACAAGGCCTGTTAGCACACAAGGCCTTCAATGTACAGATATATATTATATATATATATATATATATATATATATATATATATATATATATATATATATATAATCAAAAAATAAATAGATGATACCGTTCTGTGGCTAACGAAATGCTTTTATTTGTGCAAGCTTTCGAGATACACTGATCTCTTCTTCCGGCGATGTTGCAATGAATGAAGCAAAAGGTATACTTAAAAACAGTGTCTCTTGGAATGTTATCTGTGCTGTTCCTTCCCTGGTGTGGATGTGTTTTATGGCTAGAGGTGTCAAAAGGTACACCTCTAGCCATAAAACATAAAACACATCCACACCGGGGGAAGGAACAGCACAGATAACATTCCAAGAGACACTGTTTTTAAGTATAGCTTTTGCTTCATTCATTGTAACATCGCCGGAAGAAGAGATCAGTGTATCTTGAAAGCTCGCACAAATAAAAGCATTTCGTTAGCCACAGAACGGTATCATCTATTATTTTTTGATTATTGAAGCTCGGCTAACACGGTACTGATACCTCTACATATATATATATATATATATATATATTTATATATATATAGATATATAGATATATAGATATATAGATACAGCTAAACCCCGTTATAACACGGTCCTCGGGGTCCACCCCGAGACCACCGCGTTAGTAACGGGGTCGCGCTAATTTTTTTTTAAAAAAATGGCCGCCGCGCGCCTGATCGGGAGGGAGGGAGTTCATTAAATAAATTTAAAAAAAGTTTTTAAAAAATGGCGGCGATTCATCCCTCCTCCCTCTCCCTCTCAGCCCCCTCCCTCCCTCTCAACTCCCCCCCCACCCCCTCCCCCCCACCCCCGAGGTATGCCCCCGCAGGGCAGTGCCCCTCTCTGGGTGCAGGAGGGTGGGTTACATGTCAGCCGCACGTTGTACTCACGGTCACAAGTACAACGCTGCAGAGGCTGCAAAATGGAGACGGAGCCCCCAGGAGGAAAGCTGGGACCGGAGCCAGATGCTGCTAGAAGCAAAGCATTCTGGGAGTGGACGGGGCTGCCTCTGTCCAGCCTCATCTGCCCCTCACAGGGAGGGGGGATCCCCCATAGAGACATGCCCCCCTCACTCCCAGCCAGGGCACAGGGGTGACCCCAAAACAGAGACCTGCCCCCCTCCCTCTCCCTCTCAGTCCTCCTCCCTCTCAGCCCCCCTCCCTCTTCCTCCCAGCCTCCTGGTTTTGCGGTGCGTGGCAACGTGTGTCTGTGTCCTCCCAGCAAGATCTGCTGCTGCTGCTGCTGCAAGAGGGAGGGGGGGGGGTTGGGCTGCTGACATGTGAGTTCTGCTGACATGTGAGGGGGGGGGGTGTTCTGCTGACATGTGAGGGGGGAGTGGGCTGCTGACATGTGAGGGGGGGTGGGCTGCGGACATGTGAGGGGGGGGCTGCTGACATGTGAGGGGGGGGTGGGCTGCTGACATGTGAGGGGGGGTGGGCTGCTGACATGTGACGGGGGGGGTGGGCTGCTGACATGTGAGGGGGGGGGTGGGCTGCTGACATGTGAGGGGGGGGTGGGCTGCTGACATGTGAGGGGGGGATGGGCTGCTGACATGTGAGTGTATTGTGAGGGCTGTGTGCAGTGAGTGTGTGCAGTGTGTGTGTGCAGTGTGTGTCAGTGTGAGCAGTGTGAGCAGTGTGTGTGCAGTGTGCAGTGTGAGCAGTGTGCAGTGTGAGCAATGTGCAGTGTGTGTCAGTGTGAGCAGTGTGTGCAGTGTGCAGTGTGTGCAGTGTGAGCAATGAGCAGTGTGTCAGTGTGAGCAATGTGCAGTGTGTGTCAGTGTGAGCAGTGTGTGCAGTGTGTCAGTGTGTGCAGTGTGAGCAATGAGCAGTGTGTCAGTGTGTGCAGTGTGAGCAATGAGCAGTGTGTCAGTATGAGCAGTGTGAGCAATGAGCAGTGTGTCAGTGTGTGCAGTGTGAGCAATGAGCAGTGTGTCAGTGTGTGCAGTGTGAGCAATGAGCAGTGTGTGTGCAGTGTGTGTCAGTGTCTATCTATCTATCTATCTATCTATCTATCTATCTATCTATCTATCTATCTATCTATCTATCTATCTATCTATCTATCTATCTATATATGTGTGTAGCTCTATATATATATCTACATATCTATATACATATATATATGAAAAAAAATAAATCAGCGCCTTGTAAAGGTATTAAATATAGATGAATATGGTGAATCTATGTAATTAATGTATATAGTTAATACTAGAAATATAAAAATATAAAATAAATATTTAAGTGCCTGTGCATAAATAAATGAAAATTAATGTGAATAAACAACCTATTAATAGCATAAAACAGTGATATAACAAAAAAAGATATAACAAAAAAAGATGAAAAAAAGGGTAAAACCAGTCCTTTGGGAAAATGTCCAACAATCATATTATTGATGCTGGTAGAAGGGGTCTACGGCTGCTCTCAAGAGGATTAATCACATCCGTAAGGAATCTGCAGAAAGGAGAGAGGAGAGAACGCATGCCCCATATTATAAAACCGTATATTTATTGATGGGTAGGGGGAGGGAGGGGAAAAAAATGCACTCACAAGGGTACAAGAATTAAAAGCATTTCGTGATTATATCACCACCATCCGGTATCTGTGCTTTATTCAGAAGTCCCTCGATCTCATGACACACTGCACTGACCGTAACAATAAGCTACGGGCACAGCCAATACGGTTTCATGCGCGCACGTTGGTTGGAGGTGGGGCTTGCATCGGTAAACCTTTTTAAGGAAGCCTTGGGACATGACCACTGTCCCACGTCATATGTGGGCGACACTTTGTTTTTATATGTTGAATGCTAAACAATGAGGTGTGTGTGACAGTTAGTGTAACATGGTAAAATGATACTTTAAAAGCGATAATGATCTAGGATTTAGGACTCCGTCACTAATGTGTACTAATGGTTCGTCATGTAGTATATTGTTATAGGAAATAATGTCTTTGTGCACGCAACATGTAAGCCTGTCTGCAATGTTAAGCTGTATCCACTCATTTGGCTAACAAATGGTGTATATTATTAATGTAGACATATATAATTTGAGTAAAGGCATATCAAAATTTGTATTTACCATTCTTCTAGAAGTCAAAACAGACTTGGTTGCAACTGCTCGCTGCAGGAAGGCACAACAGTATCATCCATGGTTGAGGCAACCGTTGAATCCTGAATCACACACATCTCCATGAGGGCGTCATATGGATCTGCAGTGGCTTCTTCAAACAAGACGTCCGGTGGTACGTACAGTTGTTGGTTGTTTTCCCATCCACATTGGTATTGCCCATATAAGTTTGGATACATATTATAGTAGTTATGTCCATCTTGCATCTCGCCTGGCTGAATGGAGGGTGCAGGTAGATCAGCAGACGCGACATTCGGTGCGGCTTCAGTGTCACTGGTATTAGGCAAAAATATGCTATTTAACAGAAGATATGTTCCATGTTCCATGGTAAGTTTAAATGATGGCGCAACATGCCAGCAACCATATCGTTGATCTAGCCGATCATGGACACGCTCAAACATTCATTTGCGGATAAAGTGAATCGTACAGAAGTTTTAAAATTTCGTTGTATGTCAGGTTGTTGGTAGTATGGATATTTCTTTTGGATCAAGTCATAGATTTTGGCCACGTTTGCACTTTTCTCTGGCGTTGATTCGATGGCTTCATAAATCATAAATTTGTATGATTTACGTGGATGGCTGTGCAATGTGGAAGCTTCTGCCATTTCTTCTCTCTTCAAGTTTACGTTGTGTGAAGTTGAACGCATACGAATGTCTGCAGAATGTGTGAATAGTTACATGTTATCTTCGAGGTTTCTTCCAAGGTTATAATACAATGTAGCAGTTATACGCCTAGGTTTTCTCCCACAAGAAATTTGTTACAATAATTGGCTGGAATTCTTTGGGTAAGATACTCTTTTCACAGGAATCGAAACTTTACTTTCGGCTTAGGCAATCAAAATGTGCAAAACAAGTAGACTCTTTGAATTAGAATAACAATGTGTGTGAAATCATCTACAGTGCTATGATGAACAGATTTCTGCTTACACTTAGCTAGATGTAACCATACACACACATCTGTATGTTTGTCTCTTTTTCTGTTTTTCTCTCTGTCTATCTCTCTTTCTCTCTCTTTCTCTCTCTGTTTCTCTCTCTCTTTGACTCTGTCTGTTAGTCTCTCTTGATATATACATATATATATATATATATATATATATATATATATATATATATATATATAAATACATATATATATAATTAGATATATATACTTATATCAACATATATATTTATGTATATATAATTAACTATATATTGTGTGTACATATATATATATATATATATATATATATATGTATAAAGGAGAGAGGAGAGAACGCACGCCCCATAGTATAAAACCGTATATTTATTGATGGGTAGGGGGAGGGAGGGGAAAAAAATGCACTCACAAGGGTACAAGAATTAAAAGCATTTTGTGATTATATCACCACCATCCGGTATCTGTGCTTTATTCAGAAGTCCCTCGATCTCAAAGATGAAGGAACCACGATCTGTCAAGATGTCCAGGGTGTGTAGATAAAATCAGCAAACAGTAATGAAAAGTACAGTCCGCGCTCAATCAGCAAACAGTTCCAAAAATCCCAGAGAATGTCTCTTTGCTGGAAGGCCTCTGTAGTGTTAGGCGCTCGGACCGGCCTGTTCCTGTGCATCCGTGATGACGTAGTGTCTATGCGTATTGCATGATGACGCTCCCTGATGCGTTTCGTCACACACGGGTGACTTTTTCAAAGGGTAGTGTGGAGGGGATGTATGGCTGTGTATATATACCCTAATGGTAACGTAACAACCCCTTGATCCAGCTGGAATTAAATGCTAGAGAAGTCGGAGCTGATTGAGCCGTCTGATACCACACTAATGTTAAATGGGACTAAGAAAAACCAGAACTAAGATGAGAAAATAAAAAGGAACACAAGTGAAGCTAATGCTATATAATAAAACCACATACAATAGACTACATCATGAACAATGTATAAAAACTACCATAATTGATAATTCATGAATATAAAAGCTAAAGGCTATACATATCATAGATAAAAGAATGACATCTATTAGATGAATAATTCCAACGCCTAATCATTAGTCAAATCATGATATCACAAATAGGTAATGGACAGATGTCAACAATATTTGAAAAACCTTTATAAATGATGACCGGAGAGTCTAATCTACCTACACTGTAAATACAAAACTTATATAAGATAATGGGAGTTCCCTATAATCTAGTATAATAAATAATATAACAAATTGATTACAAAGTGAAAAGGAAGACACATGAAAATAATAATAATAAAAATATATATATAGAATGAAATATATTAACCTATATTACAAAATATATTCTATATAACAACACATATTGATTATAAAGTATATTGAATGAATAAATAAAATATCTAATGCCTGATAATCAAAATGGACCCAGAGCAATATGTACTTTGATGGTTGTAATTTATAATTTATAGTACTAGTACATTACATCAGGTAATGTTAAGATGTGGGCCCAAGTGAGGGATATATGATATCATACATGCGCATCTAAAATAAAAATATATAAAAAAAACATATGAAATCAACACACATCTTTCACTTATACATACACATGTGACAATGTAGTAATGAACATGAAGATGAAGTGATACAATAACTAATCACATACATTGCAATGTTAATGATGTTTAAAACATTGGGGTCCTTTCATACAAACATGCATTGAGTGTTAACATCGCTCATGTGCATCAATGGATGTTCTCCTCCTATAATCAAGAGCTGAGCAGGGTTTATTCCCTGCTCTCCCCCCACCCCTATATTCCATGAATGGATGTTGTTACGTTTGCTAAATTACATGTTATGTAATGTCCCTAATGATTTTCAAACACACAGCACAATAACCACCAAGATTAGCTAAACGCACGTACACAATACAGAAACGACATGTTTCAATTGTCACATATTTTTTATTACGTTCTGTTTATACATCCTGTAACTATACCTGTATCGAGGTTTGCACATCATATGACAGATGTGAATTGAAATACATACCATGAGCAGTTATTGAAGGGATATACCTTGAAAAAGAAAACATGAATGAATATAAATCATTGTCATGACATGTTCATTAAGGTAAGCAACACACAGAAGTGACAATTTTGTATGTGATATGAAACAAAATCTATAATACGTCATATATGATCTTAAATACACAATAGTGTGCACATCATTGTGACACACATGTCACCCTCCAAAAGAAACATTGTATGTAACTATACTGCACTACCTATTGACTATCGACATAGTAGGTTTATTGTGTATGCATAACCAAAAAATAGCATGTACATAAAATATAGATTTTGTACACATTATTTCTTCACGTACACACAACACCTTTTAGTGGTAAGAAGTATAATACAACCTGTTGATGAATGACATACCGGTGCCACATGCAATTGTCCACACAGCAGAGAAGAGAAAGGTTTGCGAACCATATTCATCATTTTCCTAAGTGAATGGTATTTGGACAAATGTATTTATCATTACAATGAATTAATACATCTATGTAGTTCTTTGAACATATATGTATTTGCTTACATGAAAAATAGGTGTTTATGACATTCCGACGTGTCTCCACACCACCGGCTGTTTGCTCAGTGTCAGCTGGTAAATTTAAGGGATGCTCCTCCTCCAAGCCCTGACGTATGTCAGTTTGTACATTATTGCGGAGTGCCAGATTGTGCAAAATGCAACATGCAATGACAATATCTGACACTTTAGCAGGCTTATATTGCAATGCCCCCCCTGTTCTATCTAAACACCGAAATCGTGTTTTCAGAAGCCCAAATGTCCTCTATATGATGGATCGGGTAGATATATGGGCAACATTGTACCTCTCCTCTGCTTCACATTGAGGGTTTGCCACAGGGGTCAACAGCCACGGCCTAATTCCGTATCCTGAGTCACCTATAATCCATTGTGCCAAAAAATGAAACAATTTGTGTTAACATTATTACATTGAACAGTTCATATAAAAACTAGAGTTGTTTGTTAACACATCATAATATGTACTCACCCACCAGCCAACCAGGTCCAAAATAGCCTTCTTTGAAAGCATGGAAGACTGATGAGTTTCTCAGGATAGAGGAATCGTGACTGGAACCAGGGAATTTGGCTACCACATGCATAATCTTCATCGTGGCATCGCATACCACCTGTACATTCAGGGAATGGTAGTGCTTACGGTTGCGGTAAGCATGCTCACTCTGACTAGGCGGGATCAAAGCAACATGGGTGCAATCTATTGCACCCATCACACATGGTATCCCGGCTTTGGTATAAAAGCCATTCCTGACTTCCAGCCACTCTGCGTGCTCTGTAGGAAAATGAATATAATTCCTAGCGCGTCTATTGAGTGCACATAGAAACTGGGTAAAGGCCCGCGAGAATGTAGATTTCGAGACCCCGCCCACTATGCCCACAGTTGTCTGGAATGACGCGGAAGCAAGATAATGTAATGAGCACAGCATTTTAACAAGCCCAGGGACTGCACGACCTCTGGCTGTCACAAAATCTAAATCTCCCCATATCTCTTCATAAAGAGCTAAGATTGCTGCTGAACTCAAATGATAGCTACTTACAATCTCCTCCTCACTCATCCCATCTAACAGGGTTCTCACCCTGTACAAATGAGGACGAGGCACAACTTCTCTCCTCTCTCTTCTCCTCTCATCTCCTTGCTCTCTCCCTCTCCCTCGACCTCTCCCTTTCCCTCTCCTGTCCATGTGCCTGTCCCTGTCACTGTCCCTGCCACTGTCCCTGCCTCTGTCCCTGTCCCTTCCTTGGCCTGTGACGTCCTCTCCATCAGCAAGCCTCTCATCCAATAGAATCTTCCTCCGTCTCATAAACATTCGCATCATTTTCAGGTCTGTAGCTGTGAATGCGCAGGTAATTGGCCTCCTTTAAATACCTATGTGATGATGTCAGGTGACTTGCTGAAGTGCAAGGTGTTACTTTAACATATCCAAGTAGTTCACTCCCAACTTGTATCCAGTAGCAATTAAAAGTATTATTAATGTGTGTTGACCAGGCAATCATGATATTTGAGAATGATGTAACGTTAAGCTTTGTACAAGCATTTATTGTCAAGTATTTCTGGAATGTGTAATGCATGTACACTTCTGAACGCAACACTCAGTCATCTAATTGGGATACAACCATGACATTTACGTTGAGAAACTACGTTGCAACATGTGTAATTTGGCATGTTATTGTCACCTGTTCACATGAAGTAATTGTAATGTGATATATGCATAATTTATTCCATCAGGATAGTTGCTATTGATTCAGTTTAAATCGTGTAAAAATGAGTAACTATTATAGATGTGTGTATAAGTTAGCATGAAGTGATTGTAATGCATCGTGTACAATGTAAACATGCAATGTTATTGAGTGTCCAATTGCGGACGTCATAAAAAGAGAGACGTCACAAAGTACATGTAAACATGAAAACAAACAGCTACATTAACGTTTGATCATGCGTTACACATTACAAGCATTGTATAATGTATAGCAACATTACTAAACGCTGGATCTGTTAGATGTGTGAAATGTGTTACATCATATAATAAATTGAAGCACACTTAAGTAACATGTTTGATATGATGTGACCTGTTCCTTTAAGAGTTGAGTATAGGATTTTCCCTTGACACATCATAACATTAAGACTAATGTGACACGCAAATCATCATAACATTGAAAAGTACAATGTTATGCAAATAATAAACGTAAAGGGTGACACGATGAAGTGAATGACTTCGACACTGTAATGCCAAGCACATTTTTATTATGAGCAATATAACGTAAACACTACTATAATGTTATAAGTCCCCGCTCCATTGACTCCATTGATGTAGAGATGAGGTTTTTTTCTAAGTGCCGTCCCGGCAACCTTGCCGATCGTTCTCCCTTCCAACTTGCCAACTTTAGTTGGCGGGACCAATTGCCGATGAAATCTCCATTTCTGAGTGCCGATCAGCACCAATAAGCTGATCGGGGCTACTTGAATACAGCCGATTTCTAAAAGTGCCGATAAGTGGGTTATCGGCAGCCACATGCCGATAAATTTTTATCGGCAAGAAAAACTGCCGATTTTGAGCACTTATCGGCGCTTACTGAATCTCAAATCCAATTTTGGCGGGAAAATGCCGATAAAAGCCTTATCGGCGCTTACTGCATGAGGCCCTAAGTCTGCTGACAGGACTTATATCAGGGCACTATGGCCCATTACCTGTCAGCTTCCAGCATCCACACAGCATCCACGGCATGCAATCTGTGGAAAGAAATCCAGTAGAAATCCAGATATGTAGTTTGTAGCAGAGCACAGCCAAAATGACATCCAATCTTGGTAAGAATGAAAAAATTCCCAAGCAAGCTCCAAATTGACAGATCAGTTTTATTGCAGGCTCACAGCAATAGGACTAATATAATGCACCTACGCGTTTCATGCAAAGACAATTTATCAAGGTGTAAAGTCAAACTAACTAAACTGCATACATTTTTATACACACCTTGCTGATCAACCATGCCGCCGAGCGTGACGTCACAAGCGTGCGATCGCACAGTAATTCTGAGTTTTGTTGCCAATAATGTATCTGGCTTTTTCACTTTTTCGTAAAATTTCCTCTTGGACCAACTCAGTGAATTTTCCACCTAGGAAGTTAGGAGTAAATTTAACTCAATTTTGATATCTTTTAATTTCTTAAGAGTTTCAGGTTTCCCTCCTTTTTATGTTCCTTTGAGAGATCTGATAATTTTGCTTGTAATTCTAGATTTTTTTAAACTCTTTCTTTTTTTTCTCCCAGCTGCAATGATGATGAGGGAATCCCTAATGGTCGCTTAGTGAGCCTCCCATAGTATCGTCTGAGAGTTCACACTTCCCTTATTAAGTTTAAAGAATTGGTCTGTTTCATTGTTGACTTTTATCAACAACTCCGGGATTTTTAAAAGTGCTTAATTTAGCTACCAATTTGCTCCCAGTCAACTGTCCATGTCCAGACTGGTGCAACTGAGCTCTATTGTTGCGATATCAGACTATGAAATATCGTGGATTTTGGCCTCCGCGACCTTTTGAACCAATCTGCTAGAAATAAGGAAGTAATCTATTCTACTATAACTCAGGTGTGGGTTTGAGAAATACGTACAGTATATTCCTTATCCACTGGGTGGAGCTCTCGCCATATATCTGTCAGATGAGACTCTTTAAGTCCCTTTAGCAGTGTAAGTCTCCCTTCTTTTCTTATGAATTTAAGGTGACTGGACTTGTCCAATTCTGGGTTCAGCACTATATTAAAATCTCCTGATAGAATTACAGTAGAGGCAACGTTTATTCTAACATTTGCTGTAAACTAGCCGGGTTACATTCTGGGTATGTGCTGGGTATGTTCTGGGCTAGTTTGAGGTACGTTTAAGGCATTTCTGCATTGACTAACGACCCATAGGATTAACACAGTAGGGATCCCTGGCAGTCCAGTTCAGTTTGAATGGGACTGCCAGGGACCCCCGCTGTTAATCAATGCAGAAATGCTGGGGCTAGTTTAAGGAAAGTTTAAGGCATGTATTCAGAATGTACCTGGGTGTACCTGGGTCTTTTGGGGAATTGCCACTGGTTTTTGTTAGAATAAGAGTTGCCTCTACTGTATGTTGCCTTTCATTATTCTATGTAATACAGCAAAAAAATTAGAGAAGAAGAAGGGGTCATATTCACTAGGGGCATAGACATTAGAGATGGTAATGACCTGACCCCTTATTGTTCCTGTCAAAATTAAATCTCTACCATATTTATCTTTCTGTGTCTGCTCTACCACTAATGGGAATCTATTATTGATCAGAATTGCTACCCCTTTCTTTTTAGTCTTGGCTGACGCAAGATAGAATTGTTGGAAATGTTTATCAAAATATTTTGGTGCGCTTGTCTTACTAAAATGAGTCTCCTGATGTAATATCAAATCTGCTTTCTTCCTTTTATAATCGGACATGGCCAGCGTCTTTTGATGGGACTATTAAATCCCTTCACATTATGTGATAATATTGTTACCGACATATTTTACAACTTAAGGAACCGCTTCTCCATTGTACAACTTAAGGAACCGCTTCTCACATCTGTTGGAATCCTCAGGTCCACACGGAGAATGATCCTGAACACTTGAGATAGGGGGACACCTGAACTTCCCCATTGGGCTCTGGATGGGAAGTGTGAGGATGGGAAGGGGGGAAACATTTTCTGGAATTCCAGAGTCTGAACAATTTACGGAAACCTTAACAATCCTTGGGTTTTGAAGGTCAGTAGAACCCTCAACCCGAATGCCCTTGGGTAAAATCTATCTACCGGCCCATCAAAATTAACAGGCCAGTGTCCTGGACCAGCTGTGTGAACAAGGCCCCAATGGACTTGAACTGTGGGGGGGACTGAACTCTCCCCGCCACTAAGAGGTCTGCACTACAGTGAAAGAACTGAGCATCCTACACCTAAAGCCTGTCCTGATGTCCCCACATCATCACGGACCCTCAGGTCTCCTGCAAACCAACTATGCACCACACCGGTAGCAAGGGCAGAACTCCCAGGGTGGAGGGGGGAAAGCAGAGCTACAATTGGAGGTTCTGCTGAGATGCAGTAACAGGGCAGGCTTTCAGCACAGCAGCAGGATGAAAATAAAGGGAGGGGGGACCTTGAGGCTGCGCCAGTGAGGTGATTACCTTAACCCCTTATTAAAAAGACTAAAACTGGGGACGGGCCCCTGAGGCTTCGCCAGGGACCCTGGGCGCCATTCATGCAGAATATGTTGGGGCACACCCTGAGGCTTCACCAGGGAACGTGGTTACCAATTCACTAAAGATAAGTATGTTGGGGTGTACCCTGAGGCCTTGCCAGGGAACATGGTTACCCACCCACTAAACAAAAGAATATGTTAGGGCGTACCCTGAGGCTTCACCAGGGAATGTGGTTACTCATCCACTAAACAAAAGACTATGCTGGGGCGTACCCTGAGGCTTCACCAGGGAACGTGTAACCACATCCACAAAAGACTATGCTGGGGCGTACCCTGAGGCTTCGTCAGGGAACGTGGTTACCCACATCCACAAAAGAAAGTTTGGTGGATGGGCCCCTGAGGCTTTGCCAGGGACCCTGTGCACCCTTGTCACTATTTCCACCCACCATATGTACTTTGTTTGCACTTAAAACGGTGGTTCCTGGCTTAGGAATTGCACCACATGGACTGTATAAATCTAAAATGGCGCTCTCGCATTGGTTTGCAAAAAGAAGTTACAAGCCTTTTCTGCAAAAGGGAGTTGCAAGAGTGCGGCGCCAAAGTCAAGGCCGCATCCAATATACCGTGACTGGCTCCCAGTGGAGCTTAAGTCACACCCTGTTGCTTTGTGCCCCACTCTAAATTCCACCAGAGGGAGGGGCCACTGACCAATAGCCAATCTAAAGGACTGTACTCTCAAGGGAGGAGCCGGATGCAGGCTCAGTTCAACAGAACTAAGCTACTGAGAGGAGCTGCAGACATACCTTAGCTGTATCCTGCCTTTCACTTTGCTGCAAAAAAATGTCTGTGTTGGAAAAATATCGTCCTTCCACCTACCGGGAGGCTAGCTGGTGGTTACTGTGAATGGACAGTGCTATCTGCGGTGCATATGTCCACAATGTCGGCTCCCCAGAGGTGAAGCCAGCCCCACCTCCTTGTGTCCGAACTGCAGGGCCTACTAAATGCGGCCTGCAGGCCCCGTGCCAGCCGAATTTGTCCAGCTAGACAGTCGGGTCATCACACCAGTCGGTGCGGCCCTTCCAGACGCGGACGTAATCGTGAGCCCTTGTGCCCTAGCCAACGTGCCAAGAGGCTCAAGTGTCCCGGTGCCAGCAGCGGTGACCGAGTCGGTTCCAGGACCGGAACCCTCAACAATCACCCAGCAGGGTAAGCGGACTGCCCCAGGAGAGTTGGGTGTGCTTCCCCTGGTGGCTCAGTTGTGGGAGAGGAAGTGTCCCTGCCCTCTTTCGGAAGGTGACATCAGCAGCTGGGAGTCCGAAGTATGGTGTCCAGCTGAACCATGATCCAGAACCACTGCGGAGGGAACATCACTTACCGGGAAAGCAGATCGGCAGAGTCCGGATCTCCAGATGTCCCAGAGGCAAATGTTGGTGCATCCATCCGGAGCCTCTGAGGAGTCCCCCACCCATGGAGGCTCCCATTGGTGAAAAAGACGTACCCGCAGCAGATCCAGAGGAGCCTGCTACCATCCCTGACAATCGGAGCGGTGTGGCCCCATCTACTTCCTCCTTTCTGGCTCCTGTTGTGGTCTACGCTGATGAGGTACCATGCGGTGCCTTGTTCGACATAAGGAGCGATGAGGCACAAATCCCCGGGACTTGACCAGGACAATGTTAGGTTTATGCCACTGGCCCCCATCACCTGTGCCCCTGCTAAGGCCTCCCCTATTCAGGACATTGATCCCAGTCCTCTATCATCAGACAACGCTGTTGGTGATTTTTCTGCAGTTACTGAACCAACAGATGCCTCTCCAAGAAGTGGAGACTGTAATAGGTCACCTTCATTCTCCACCGATTTCAGAGACTGGGACTTTGGGGATAATAAGGGTTGGTCTGATGATTCTGAGGGGAAATACCGGCCTTTAGTCGGATACCTCAAGGGTGATCCCAAAGCTCTTTTAGATCTTTTAGAAAGTCCTCACTGTCACAACAATATGAGACTTCTGGGGTGTCATCTAGGATGGACACTAGGTCCAGTAGCCCTAAAATGGTAGGCTCATCGGGGAAGACCCTTAAGTGGTGGGATACCATGTTCATGGGGTACGCTCCCACCATGCAGAGATCCCGGTTCTTATTAGTTGATGGGCCCACTGTAGAACATTGGTGGGAAGAAGGGGAATTCTCTCCAGAAGAGACAGCTGAGGCACTACGCAAGCGAATAGAGGAGATTAGGCTGGAAGTAGTAACACCTAAAGGTGCTGCTATTCTCTACCGAGAGGTGGCCCCTCAATAACCCCAATTCTGGGTTTTGGCTGGCAAAGCTGGCATAAAAAAATTAATTAAGTTTGAGCAGGGCTGATAGGGCTATTGTACATCATTATCGCTCGTCTCACAGGTATGAGTAACATTATGTGCCAGAGCCTACTATGCAAGAGATCGAGGACAATAGGTCCCATTGGCTCAAGCAAGCGGTGTTGGATTACTTAAGGTCCAAAACCAGTACCCAGGCATTTATTAAGGAGACAAATATTTGTACCATTATGATTGAATAGAGCGTGGGCCGTAGTATCTTTAAAGATCGTGTAGAGCTTCGTCATGAAGATAGTCCCATAAGGACACACTCCATCTGGCCCACAGGTTTTGATGGGCGGGTACATAATAAGCCTGACCCTAAGTTTTATAAGTAAATCTATAGACCTTCCCGTTGGAAGTGGTACAGATGTTCTGACAATGTACTGAGTTGGTAGTGCCTAATGTGTTATGTAACATGTGTTTGTTATATTTCAGGTCTTATGCTGAAGGATGGTCCTACTAAATTGGTTCCAATTGGAGACCATTGGATTCACCAGAGGGTGAGAGTAGCCATGGCTGGTTCTGGCTACTCATCTGCCATCCCTAACATGTACTGTAAGTCCTGGTAGATGCAGGCAGTGTTAGGCCCATCTTGGGTTTACCCCTCCCTTCTGCAGCTTCCTTGAGTGGCAGGAGTGGAGGTGGGACTTTGTTTGTGTGTTGCCCAAGGCACAGCTAAATTGTAGTTAATCTAGTTCTCCCCAGTGTCTTAAGTGGGTGTGCAGCTCTGATTCTGAATACTGGGAGTTGTAAGCTGTCTCACCCTGCGGAGTGAGACTGTGTGATCAGTTCCACTTGGGGACTGTGAGGAGGCCCAAAGCCCTATCTGACACAGAGACCATCCAGAGGCATGGGATCAGAAGAGTATTCACTGTATTATCTGATGTATGCAGTGGATGCCAAATAAAGATATCCTGTTCAATATACTAGGGCCTGAGGGTGCAGTTAATCAGGGAGAGGATGGAAGTGTTCTATCATGGGACTGCCTCCAGCACTCCTGTGACCTGTGGTGAATGGAGGCGCTTGCACTACAGAGAAAGAACTGAGCATCCTACACCTAAAGCCTGTCCTGTTGCCCCCACATCATCGCGGACCCTCAGCTCTCCTGCAAACCAACAACAGGTACTATGCACCACACACCGGTAGCAAGAGCAGATCTCCCAGAGGGGGTGGGGGGAGCAGCGCTATATTAGTAATATAAGGATACATTGTAGCTGCTGAGTTACACTGACTTAAGCAGTCATTATGTTAGGCCAACAATCAAGATTTTGACAGATTTACTGTATAATAGAAGCACCAGCTTTCAGATTTATCACAGTTTGTCAGCGTAGGTAAGAATGTAGAATTATACATTGTAACATGCTTTACATATAAAAAGAAAAAAAATGTTGGAAAGTAATATTGCTGCTTCACATGCTTAATATGGGAGATCACACACATTATACAACAATTATTTAAACAAAGGATTGCTTTATACTGTAAGTGTCTAGCATTAAATGTCATCCTATTTTACAGAGTAAATGAAAAAGGACAAATGACACAGTGACTGAATCCAAATAATACATGAGTACTAAAAACATAGCTGCATGCTCCCAATGGATTACATGTTTAGAGCACATTTTTTCCTTTAAAGGATTTTCTTTCCTTAGAGAGATAAAGTATAATTATGTGATTATGGCACTTCTATTACTGTCTGTCTTTCTGTCTATCTGTCTATCTCGGCACACACTTAATGCCAACAATAGAAATAATTACAATAATAATTACATGAAATACGTATGAAAGATAACCACATACGTTTTACTCCCTCAAGTAAGGATGGGCAGTTTCTCATGTTCAAAATTCTAAATTCAAACTTCAAAGTTTGTTTGGAACTTTGAATCGAACGTCAAAACACATTTTCAAGTCTGAGTCAAATTCGAACCAAACCCGGAGAAAGGCACATTTTTTAATGTATTTTAATTCTAAACTAAGCAAACTTTTGTGGTTTTTTTTTATGAATGATATTTTTTTTTTTAAATATCTTTTTTAGTCAGGTGTATACATTTACAGTTCATGCAGGTAGATATATGTATTGGTGTTCCCGCCGCATAACATGCATTTACATACACATATATATACTGTACATCCGCATAGACATATATACCACATAGGATACATTTAGAGGAACAACAAATATTTAATCTCATTTTCTGATATAGCACACTACCTTGGGGTCTTGGTATGTGTCACCTAATTTTCCTTTTTCCTTGTTAACTCAGACTCCTAGAAGTCCTGAATACTCCCTTAAAACTGGGAGCGCTTAATTAACTAATCGCCAACAGGCGTTAACCTTGTTTGGATCATCTCTACTTACTATGTTTACTTTGTTTAGTTTGGTCTTGGTCTTTAGATAATGGTTCATAAAGAGATTGTTTTTATTTATCTAATTGAGGGGAGGGGTCTATTGTCGGGGTGTTCACCTTCCTTATGTTTCTCAAGATATTTAATCTGGTCCTTTTTAGGAAAGGATGCTAAGATTAGGTCCCATTTATTGCGGAATTTATTCCCTGGATTGATTCCTTTCTGATCTTTATTGATTTTATCTATGGTAATGAGCTTGATTAGTAGGGATTTAATTAATTCCATGCTTGGGGCTTCTGGTTCCAGCCATTTCATCATAATAGCCTTCCTAGCGGTTAGGAGGATCATCTCCGTGGGAAGAAGTGCATTGTTATTCCTATTTATCTTAATTTGCCATGGTTCCGTGTTGGCAAATAGCATGGGTATGACCTTTGTCACAGTCTTGATGAATTGTAGTATCTCGTCCCAAAACTTTGAGATTTTCTCGCAGTCCCAAAGGCAGTGTTTGAGGTTTGCCCTCTCGACTACATTTGGGGCACTTTGTGGTATCTACTTCTACGTTTTGCAGCTGTCTCGTGAAAGGGATATATGCTCTATGCATAATTTTGAATTGCATCTCTCTCCAGCTTTCAGAGACTATTATTTTGCGAGTTCTAGTGTATCCCACTACCAAATCTTCCATTGTCTGAACGTCCTTAAAATCCTGTTGCCAAGCTTTTAAGTTTTTGCTGTTATTTTTCTCCATTCCCTTGTCTCTGGTTAATTTATACATATCTGCTAAGGAGTGTTTAGGGGTCCTGTCTTGCATAAAGTAGCTGTCGAAGGCGTTGTGTTTCAGAATATGTCTTTTATAGTCATGAAGGCTTCTGCCATAGTTTAACAATTGAATGTCTGAGTATATTTGGTTTTCAGGGAGGTCATACTTAGTAGCCACTTCCTGATAAGACATAAAGTCCTGTTTCTCTACGCTTATAATATGGCCCAGGCATTTAATACCTTTTTTTCCCCATATATAGAAGTTTTTATTGTCTTTCCCTGGGGGGGAATCTATGGTTTCCTAGGACAGGGAGGAATCTAGAGAACGAGTAGGATAGGTTAAACTTTTTCCTTGTTGCTCTCCATGTCATAACAGTGTTTCTAATTAGTACGTTTGACCTGAGTTCCTGGGGTAATTTGTTCCATTCTGTGTGTAGAATCTCGGGTAATGAATATTGGTCAGAGAATTGCTTCTCAATTTCTGGAGAGGAATAAAACTCCTTGTCTAGTATTCAGTCTCCGACGTGTCTCAGAAGGCACGCCAGATTGTAATCTCTAATATTTGGGATATTTGTTCCTCCCATTTCCTTCGTCATTAGTACTTTGTTGAGGGCTATTCTTGTTCTCTTCCCGTTCCATATAAATCTATTTATCCCCTTGTTTAATTCTTTTACGTCTTTGTGTTTAAGTAAGAGGGGCAGGGTCTGTAGTGGGTACAGTAGTCTTGCAAAAGATATCATTTCAATAACACATATTCTACCAAAGAGGGACAGTGGGAAGGTCATCCATGACCTCAACTCCTCTAGGATCTTTTTAATAATCGGTTTAATGTTGTTTTCGTATAATTTTGTTAAATCTGCTTCTAATTTTATCCCTAGATATTTTATTGGGGCTCTAGTTATCTTGATCGGTATTTTAGCTGCATCGCTGGTTCCCATTTGCTTGTTTATATATAAGAGTTCTATTTTGGAGACATTGATTTTGAAGCCCGCAAATGACCCAAAATTTGATATGGCTTCGAGTATTTTCTCTACCGATCTCTCTGGGTTTGCCAGGAATAATAAGATGTCGTCGGCAAACATTGCTATTCTCAGATCTATTTTGCCCATCCTTATGCCCTCGAATTCGGTCATCTGTCTCAAATAGTGTCCCAATGGTTCTATTGCTAGGTTGAACAACAATGGTGACAGTGGGCAACCTTGCCTTGTCCCCCTATGAAGTGAGAAGGGTTCTGATATGCAGCCGGCCGCTATAATCTTGGCTTTTGGTTTATTATATAGGGTATTCAAGACCGAAGTGATATTTCCACTGAAGCCAAACTTATCTAACATGAAGTGGACGTGGTCCCAAAGTATATTGTCGAACGCCTTCTCGGCGTCTATAGCAACCAATGCCGCGTTTTTTATCTTGTGCCCAAAAGATAGCCAAAATGACCTTTCTAATATTCTTAACTCCTGATCTTCCCTTTATAAATCCCGATTGGTCTGGGTGTATGATAGATGGAAGTATTTTTGCCAATCTATCTGCTATTATTTTTGTGAAGATCTTAATATCTTGATTTATCAGAGAGATTGGCCTATATGACTCTGGCAGAAGGGGGTCCTTCCCGGGTTTATGAATAATTTTTATATGGGCCATCTCACTTGAAGGTAGGGCTCCTTTCCCTTCTAGGATTAGCTGGAATGTTGTCTGCAGTGGGGTATTTATTTCTTCTTTTAGTATTTTGTAGTATTCCCCTGTCAGACCACCCGGTCCTGGGGCCTTAAAAGTTTTTAAATTACCTATAGTTTCTGTAAGTTCTTTGGGTGTGATAGGGGCATTAATGTTCGCTAGTTGGCCTGCATTTATTTTCGGGATGTTAAGTTTCTCAAAAAACTTATCTCTATTAGCTATATTTATTGATCCCTTCTCGTATAGTTTTTCATAGTATTTTTTAAAAATGGAGCTTATTTTGTCTGGGTCTGTAGTTATTACTCCCTTTAGATCTTTTACTTTTGCAATAGGTTTTATGTTGTTATATCCTCTCATGAGGTTCCCCAATAGTCTACCTGATTTGTTCCCGTGATTAAAGAACATGGTCTCTCTGACTGTGTTTTTCCTGATTTCTTGTTTTTCTAGCCAGATTTCACATGCCGCTTTCTTCTGCCAATAGCTCTCTCTGTTACTTTGTGAGTCTTTTGTCTTAAGCGTTTTATAAGCTTGCCCTAGTTCCTTACTTGCCAGGCTGAAGCCTTTGTTGGCCTCCCTCTTGAACCTACTAACGTATGATATAATATGGCCCCTCATGACTGCTTTTGAGGCTTCCCAAAACAATATTGGGTCGGTTTTGTGGGCTGCATTATCAATTTCAAATTCTCTCCATTTATTTCGCAGGAATTCCCTGAATTTTTCGCTGTTTGCTAGGTAGTTTGGGAATCTCCAAATGTTTGGGCTTCTCATATCTATATTCATTTCAATTTCCAGAAAGATGGGGGCGTGATCCGAGATTATTATTTCTCCTATACCTACTTTTGATATCTTGTTTAGTAGCCCTTCGCTAGTTAGGAAACTATCGATACTTGAAAAGGTCGCGTGCGCGCTAGAGTAAAAGGAGCATTCTTTTTCTGTGGGATTAAAGGTCCTCCACGCGTCAACTAGGCCTAGGGCGTCTTTTATTTGTGACATGTTTTTTGTTTGTATATTTGAGGGTGGAGTTCCCTTCTTATATCTTGATCTGTCCATGAATATGTCTTGTACCGCGTTCCAGTCACCTCCCTGTATTAAATTGTTGCATTTATATTTTAGAATTCTTTGTGTCAGGTCTTGGAAAAATTGTGGATTGTGGTCATTGGGGCCATAGATATTACCTATGACATATTCTTTCTCGGCCGTTTTAACTTTTACTATTATCAGTCTACCTGCTGCGTCCGATTCTGTCGAGATGATCTCCACTGGAATATTTTTCTTTATTAGAATGGCAACCCCTGCTTTCTTATGGATCGCCGGGGAAAACACACACTGTCCCACCCAGTCTCTTTGTAATTTTGTAGATTCCTTGATGTCTAGATGTGTTTCTTGTAGTAGTGCAATATCTACCCTCTTTTTTTTCAAAATAATTTAGCACCTTTTTACGCTTGATGGGGTTGTTTAGTCCCTTTACGTTCCAGGAAGCTAGTTTTATTGGCATTTATGAATTGTTTTTTTTTTGTTAACTCAAGTGTTACCTTTTGGTTCCTCCTGTTGATTTTATTTTTGGATAGTGTAGTCTGCCTCACATCAGAAGAGAGATCCTTAACTTGGAAATTAACATTAATATTTCTAAACTTTATCAACTTTATCATATATTGAACTTCACTTATATCCAGAGATGATGGCCACATTTCTTCGTCCTGTGTGGCCTCTTATTCTGAGTCATGCTACCGTGCTCCTTGGGAGGCTTAATTACCTCTAATCATAGTAAATCAACCAAAGAGAATTGTTTTTTTTTTTTTTGTCGTCTATTTGGAGTCATGCGACCGTACTATCTATATTGTTAGGGGGGTGGGGTTGGGGGGGGGGAAGGGGAGTGGTGGTGAGGAGGGAGGGAGGGTGGTGGTGAGGAGGGGGGGTGGTGGTGAAGAAAGGGGGGGGTGGGGTACTGGGGGGGGGGGGTAGTGGAAGTGGGGTGGGGGGGTGCAAGGGTTAACACAGGTGAAGGTTTCTTTTCCTCGCTTTGCATCTTATGTGTGTAACCCTTTATCTATAACAGTATTATAGTTACAATATCTTTGGTACATTTCCTACACAATTTTTCAGCTGTTTGGGGTTATGCGACGGTACTATATATATTTATTAGGGATGGTGGGGGTGGCGTTGGGGAGGGGGGGTGGAGGGTAGTGGTGGGGGAAAAAAAAAGGGGGGGGGGCGTGGGGGGTGGGTGGGAATAGGATGGGGGGGGACGCGAGGATTAACACAGGAAAGAGTTTCCTTTTACTCACTTTGCATCTTATGTATGTAACCTTTTATATATAACAATGTGATATTTACGATAACCTTGGTATATTTCCTTCACAGTTTTTCCAGGTATTTAGGGTAATATGATGGTAATATACCTGTACATATATATATATACATATACATGCACATACATGCACATATACCTACACACACATCCATTGGGGGGTGGGTGGGGTGGGGTGGTGTTGAGGGGTCGGGGAGGTAGGGGGGTAGTGGTGAGGAGGTGGGTGGAAGTGGGATGGGGGGGGGGTGTGAGGATTAACACAGATAAGAGTTTCCTTTTACTCACTTTGCTTCTCATGCATGTAACCTTTTATCTACAGCAATGTGATTTTCACAATATCTTTGGTACATTTCCTGCATGGTTTTTCCCAGGTATTTGGGGTAATACGATGATAATGTGTATATATGTATATATTTATTACGGAGGGGGAGGTGGTGTTGAGGGCGTGGGACGGGGAGGGGTGCAAGGGTTAACATCGGTAGGGGTTTCCTTTTACTCCCTTTGCATCCTTTGCATTTGGTATTATATCTAAGACAATATAGCGGTTGCAATATCTTTTGTGTATTTCTTTTGCAGTTTTTCCCGTCTGTTTGGGATAATGCGACGGTGATGTCTATATTGTTGGGGGTGTATATATTATTGGGAGGGAGGGGGAGAGATGGACGGGCTAGTAGCTGAGGGGTTGGGGGGATTTGGGGGTGAGTAGGGGGTGGGGGTAAGAAAGGGGGGTGGGGGTGAGGAGGGGGGTGTGCGGAGGGGGTGTGTGAGTGGGTGGGGGGGGGTGTGAGTGGGTGGGGGGGGAGTGGGTGGGGGGGAGTGGGTGGGGGAGTGTGTGGGTGGGGAGGTCTATGTGAGCAGATGGGTGAGGGGGTTGTGAGCAGATGGGTGGTGAGGGTTGTGTGTTGATTGTTGGGGGGGTGTGAGTGGGTGGGTGGGGGGGGAGGTGTGAGTGGATGAGTGGGGGGTGCGAGTGGATGGGTGGGGGGGAGTGTAGGTGGATGGGTGGGGGCTGTGAGTGGATGGGTGGGTGGGGGGGGTGTGTGAGTGGATGGGTGGGTGGGGGGGTGTGAGTGGGTGGGTGGGGGGGGTGTGAGTGGGTGGGTGGGGGGGGGTGTGAGTGGATGGGTGGGGGGGAGTGTAAGTGGATGGGTGGGGGCTGTGAGTGGATGGGTGGGTGGGGGGGGTGTGTGAGTGGATGGGTGGGTGGGGGGGTGTTAGTGGGTGGGTGGGGGGGTGTGTGAGTGGATGGGTGGGTGGGGGTGTGTGAGTGGATGGGTGGGTGGGGGTGTGTGTGAGTGGATGGGTGGGTGGGGGTGTGTGTGAGTGGATGGGTGGGTGGGGGGGGAGTGAGTGGATGGGTGGGTGGGGGAGAGAGTGGATGGGTGGGTGGGGGGGATGTGAGTGGATGGGTGGGTGGGGGGGGGTAGAGTGGGGGTTATGGATGTCAGGTGGGGCTGGGGCTGGGTAGTGCTTAAGTATGTAAGTAGGGTAAGTATGTAATATGGGGACATATAGTTCTGTTTGGGCTTAGTGAATGTATCATAGTGTCTCTTGGGCCTTTTCCCCACCCTCCCAACAGCCCGATCTCGTCCTCGCCACAGCGGGGCACCGGCTACAGTCACAACAAGGGGGTTGCTGGGCGGCAAGTTCGCGGGGGCATCAGGGTAGAAGGATGATGACCGGGGACGGTATCGGGGGGCCCGAGGGTCAGCCAGAGGACCCCGTGGGCCATCACATGCCCCCGACGTCCAGTATCCCCGGTCTCACCAGGTACCTGTCAGCTCAGCATAGCGGTTCGATCCTCCGGTGTCCCAAGTCTCCGGATCACCGGACTGGTGAATGGCGGTGGTGGGGGGGAGGAGCCTATCTCCCCTGCGGTCCCAAGATGTTCGGGCATCTCGTCTGGGACCGGGCTCATCTGCGCCGAAGCATCGCCAGTCGCTCCCTCTTCACGGGGCCAGGGAACATCTCGGGTCGGATGAGGGCAGCTTTTTCCTTTGGGCCAGGGCTCACCCCGCCCCCGTCACAAGTCCAGACGAGGTCCCGCTTCAGCAACTCTCCGGGCATCTGGATGGAGGTAACGTCTACCGGCTGGGGGGGTAGCTGGGGGGAGGGGGGGTAGCTGGGGGGAGGAGGGGGGGTAGCTGGGGGAAGGAAGGGGGGGTAGCTGGGGGGAGGGAAGGGGGGAGTAGCTGGGGGGGAGGGGGGGTAGCTGGGGGGAGGGAGGGGATGTAGCTGGGGGGAGGGAGGGGGGGTAGCTGGGGGGGGAGGTAGGGGGGGAAGGAAAGGACAGGAGGAGAGAGAGGTCAGGAACATGGAGATGGTAAAAGGGATTTTCAACCCTCATGGCCACGCTGATCGTTCTGATCTTCTTCTGGGACTCCAACGAACGTCTCAGCCCTCTGATGGGAAGTAAAGAATTTCACACCCTCTGCAGTAAAAATCTTTAGAGTGGCCGGGTAAGTAAGGGCAAATTTTCTTTTTCTATTATATAGAGTGGTACACACTCTCCCGGGAGACTAGAGCTGAAAAGTCCTGGAATATCATTAACTGCTGACCTTCGTATTCTAGTTTTTGTAGATCCTTGAAAGCTCTGATGATATTTACTTTGTCATTGTAGTTAGGAACTTGGCTATAATGGGTCTCGGTTTGGAGTTTTGTCCTTCCCTTATTTGGCCCATTCTGTGCACCCTCTCGACTTGAAGGCTGTTATCTTTGCTTGTGATCTTGAGCTTGTCCGGCAGCCATTTTTCGCAGAAGGGCAGGAGATCATTTTGTTTGAGTGACTCAGGGACTCCGATGATCCGTAGGTTGTTTCTCCTGGAGCGATTCTCTAGATCATCCATTTTTTCTTCCAGTGTTATGTTTTTTTTCTGTTGTTCTTCCAGGTTTTTTGTCAGGGAGATCAGGGTATCTTCCGTAGCACTCACCCAGTTCTCCACCTCCTCCACTCTGCCAGCGTGTAGTGCGAGGTCGCTTCTGAGATCTTTAATGCCTTGTTTGATTTCAGCTGAGTTTGCCTCCAGCTTAGGTAAAAGTTCTTTTGCAACAGTTTTGGCAATTGTGTGGTAGTCTATGTTTAGGTGAAGACTCTGGGGATCTGGAGCGTCCCGGTCCTTCTCAATTGTGTCAGGTCCCTGACCCTCATGGCTGTCGGCCATTTTATGATTTTCCTTCTTCTTGTCCCTTTTGTCCGTTTTTTGGGATTTGGAGGTCATCTCTTTTGTTTTAGAAAGATATTTCTCCATATATTAGAGTCCAGTTACACCTCTTCTTTGGTGGTAGGTTTTTTTTTAGGTAATTTTCCGTTTTTTTGCAGTTACTTTGAGTTTCTCCTCAGGAGCCAACGGAGCTAGTTAGGATCGTGCCTCACTGCTCTGGCGCCATACTGGAAGTCTATGAATGATATTTTGGAGACATTTTCTTGTTTATTTAGATTTTTTTTCACAATTTGTAAAATAATCCAAACATTACATATTTTAGAACTGCAGTAAAACGCCAGTGAAAGTGCCACTCTTATTTTAACGTACAGTAGCCCTTAATATTAGCTATCAGACGATCTTGTGAATAAGGTCCTAAGAGGGTAGCATAAATTGTCAGAAAGAATTGTAATTTTGGGGAATACATCGTTTTATTTTTAATATATACTTTGATTTGGCACTATGTAAATAGATGAGCCAAGGCTTGCAATGCTAAAATAAGTCAGATTTTACAATGAGTGCTGACGGGAGACACCATTATGTAAGAAACACAGCCTTCAGGATACAACATTATCACAGTATATATTTTGTTTTTATCCTTTTTATTAATAAAGCATTTGGAAGACAACCTACTGTACATATACTGTAGTAATAATCAGTAGGTGACGTAAGAACATAGTGTAAAAGGTCTGCCATTACTGTGTTTTGTACACCATATGTAGAAAACCATACTGTCCCGGTCAGCTTTATTCTAAAGCTTGCCGGGATGAAACCGGGGCTTTTTCTCTGATTTAAACGGAGTTTCCCCGCAGTTTCCCACGTGGCGGCCGCTTCAAAAGATAAGCGCTAATGGCGCTTAGCATTTGAAAGTGCCTGAGGCGCGGGGAACCAGCCGAAAATGGCCGAAAAGAGCCGCGCGCCGTCCGCGGGTTGAAAAATGCCCGCGGTGGCTCCCAGCTTAGAATAAAGCTGGCAGCCACTGTATATTTACTAGTGTTGTACAGTAGCGACATACTTTATCGCACTAAATGCCGGCGGCATGCCGGGATCTACCCCAGCTGCCGCCAGTAATAACCGCGCGCCGCCGCGTTTCCCCCACGCACCCCCCCTCCAACTCGCGCGCAATTTACTATGCTTCCGGACCCCGAGCCCGGCTTCTGCTCTGCCCCTCTGCTTCCCCGCACCCCCGCTTACCTTGATTTGATCTCCAGGGGTGTCGGGGAAGCCTGGGGAAGCCAGGGAAGACGGGGAAGCCGGGCGCGCTTGTGACTGTGACGTCACAGTGCGCCGCCACGCGCCGCGGCTACCCGCTTCCCAGCCACATACAGCCAGCGGCTTTTGCTCGAATAAGAGCTGCCGCTGCTGTACGTGCAATGGAGAGGTTCAGTATATGAATCAGAACAAAGCGCAAAATGCTCATCGTGAAGTAGTAAAAAACAGTGTTTATAAAATAAGTGGTTCAAGGTTAAGCGTACATCAGGTTAGAATTAAATAGGCACATGAAGCTACACCGTAGCTGTTACCGATAACTGCGACCAGGAACTGCAAGGAATTCTCCCATCAAGGATCTCAGCTGGGGTAAAGCAGCATTCACAGTATCAGTGTGTAAGTGTGTTGACATAGTCTCTGAGTCCAGCTTGTTGCGTCAATGCACCCGGTGGAGCCGAAGAAGTAATCAGATCAGTCCTGTGAGGCAGCATGCACCGTCCTGTCTCCACACCTCACTGCGCGTCCGTGTAGGTTCATGACGTCACGGCGCATGTGCCGAGGGAGGCAAATCGATCTTGTAGCTTAAAATATGCGATTCACTGGCACAAGCTACTAAAGAACCTTAGAACTCAATTAAACAAAGATTAAAGGTTGAGTGCTATCCTTCCAACGTGTTTCGTAACTCTAAGGGCCACTACTTCAAGGAATAAAAACTCAGAACAATAGTTCAGAATATATACCACTCAAATCTCTATGATTGGTTAATTACTGAAAGAATGTCAGCAAATCACCATTCACTATGACAATACAATACAGCTGAATATCAAGGCTGCACAATTCGAAACATTTACTTTTAATACAATCACAATAAAATTTATAATACTTGATTCATAATAAAAAATCAATAAAAAGCAACAAATGGCAAAGAACAAAATTAATATAAACTCTGAAAGAAGGAAACAAAGAATTAGTATCAATACAATTGATTTTAATGCACATAGAAAGACTAGAGTCAGTACAGGGACCAGATATCCACATCCTCATTTAACCCTTTAGGTGTATGGGATTCTAACTTATAGATCCAGAAGGTTTCTTGCATAGAAAGATTTTAAATTCTATCTCCACCTCTCCTTCCTACAGGGACAGTATGAATACACTTAAATCTAAGGGAGGATGGGTCCTTATTATGATGTAACGAGAAATGTCGAGACAAACTATGTTTCTCATATCCATGTTTAATGTTTCTGATATGTTCTTGGATTCGCACTATAAGACACCTTTTGGTACGACCAACACACTGAATATTACATAAACATTCAATAAGGTAAACCACGTGAGTGGAAATGCAATTTATAAACTCCTCAATTTTAAATTCCTCGTGATTTACAGCTGATTTAAAAGTTTTCCTCTCTCTATGTAGGTATTTACAGATAGAACAATGACCACATGCAAAATTACCAATAGATTTATTCAACCATAGTTTTTCTCTGTTTTTAATGGGTGGAAAAATGTCACTTGGAGCCAATGTATTCTTAAAGTTTTTAGCTTTCCTATAGATGAAATTTGGTGTTTGTGGGATATGATCCCCAAAAAACATATCCCTACTTAAAATTTCCCAATGTTTTCTGAGAATTTCCTCAATTTTGCCATTGGCTGAGTTAAAGGTAGTTACGAATGGAATCTCAAGACACCCAGTGGTCTCGAGAGGAGGTCTTTTAACCTTTGGTAGAATCATTAAATCTCTATTCATAACTCTCACTGTCTCTAAATCCTGTAATAAGTCTTTTTCAGGATACCCCCTCTCAATGAATTTATGAAAAAGTAAATTTGCTTGCTCTTCAAAATCTTCACTAGTACTGCAATTCCTTTTAATTCTTTCAAATTGGCCCCTTGGGATGTTAGAAATCCATGATTTTTTTATGGTTGCTTGAGGCCATAAGTAGATTATTTGCATCTACTTCTTTAAAGAAGACCTTTGCAATTACTTCCCCCTTGTCTGTACTGTAGCAGTTAGATTAAGATCAAGAAAATTAATGGAGCTTGCATCAGATATATGGCTGAAAATTAAATTCATGTCATTATCATTTAGATAACTGACAATTTATTTCAAATCTTGTTCACTACCATCCCACACACACAGAATGTCGTCAATGAAGCGCCGACATACGACGACATTCTGGCTAAAGGGATTGTTGGCCCAGATCCTTTGCTTCTCTCAGTTTCCCATATACAGGTTTGCGAAGCTGGGGGCAAACCGTGTCCCCATTGCAGTTCCGCAAACCTGCAGGAAAAACTGGGAGAGAAACAAAAAGTAATTATGTGTAAGTATGAATTCAATTGCTTTCAATATGAATTCTACATTAAGGGGATGTAATAAACAGTCACCTTCCAAAAAGGACCTTACTGCCAGCAGACCCTTGTCGTGCGGGATGTGTGTATATAGTGCCTGTACATCACAGGTCAGCCATCTAAAAGACTTCTTCCATTTAAATCCAGAGAACATCTGAACCACTGATGATGTATCTTTCAGGTATGAAGGTAGTTTAGCTACATTGCTCTGCAAAGAAAAGTCAACATATTGTGAAAGATTTGACGTAAGTTATTGAATACCGAGATGATCGGACGACCAGGTGGGTTATTCAATGACTTATGAATCTTGGGCAGATGAAAAAAATGGGTACTCGGGGGCATTCTGAATGTAAAAAATCAAACTCAAGTTTTGAAAGTACCAAGTCATCCATGGCTTCAACAAATAATAGTTTAAGAAGAGCTGTATACTCAACTTTGGGGTCTTTAGCAATCTTTATATAGAAAGCTGAATCCCCAAGGAGGCAGTGGGCCTCAGCCTCATAGTCCTTACGGTCCTGAAGGACTACACCACCTCCTTTATCAGCTTGTCTAATAATTAGACTGGCATTATCCTTCAAACATCTTAAAGCTAAATTTTCATTAAAACTCACATTGTGTTTTATGCTTTTAGACTTGAATGTTTTAGTTAGTTCAAGGAAATCACCGTTGACCATATTAAAGACTGTTTCCACATGATGGCCCTTGGATTGGGCTGGATAGAACTTAGACCTACTGTAGGTTTAAATGGTGTATGTTTACACACTAGGTCATCTCCTACATTCTCCAATACGGTCACAGTGTCTACCTCTGGTGTCTTAGCGTTATTTTCTTTATCCATTTTAATAAAATGTCTCTTTAAAGTAACATTTCTCGTGAACTTATGCAAGTCCTTATACAACAGGAACCCATCCGGTCTACTAGATTATGAGAAGGTGAGACCTCTACTTACTGTAATACTCTTTTCTGATCCTCTGTCAGTATAGTGGAGGACAGATTGAAAATGCCACTTATTACTTGGACCATCTTCTGTATTGATCTCTTTTTTTTGCACTCTGGCTCCTCCTCTTGTCCCTCTCCTGACAACACTCGTTTTTTCTTTGGTTTGTCTGGACTCGGGGCTATACTTTTTAATTTCGTTGTTTTCTCTGGTTTCTCTATAGGGGAGAGGAATCTGTTCCTCAGCTCTCTAAAAAATGGAGCAATGGGGGGGATTTTGGATTTGCTGTTTTACTCACTCCATGAGATTTGTTATTTTGAGTTTTATTCTCATAGTGATAGGTTTCACTCTCTCCATGGAAACGAGACTCATCATTAAACTTCTGATACCTAGAATTCTGATGGTACTGATATTTATGTCCATGGTTAGAGCGATCCCTACGAAGTCCCTCATATTCCCCTTTAGACCTATTTCTATAATTGCCATGCTTCTATCCCTGTGCGGGAACCCAATAACCTTGAGGTTTATCTGACCTAGGTGTTTTAGATCTAGTGGGGTATGATCCATCACCCTTTCTGGTATTGGGTACATATACTGTACACAGTCAATTACCCTTCCCCTTGCTTCATCCTTCCCCCAATCCCTTTCTTTCCCTGTATCATAATCTTTCTTGTCACGAAATTTTTTTTGGTGTTTAATTGTAATAATTTTTTCACCTGTATTTTCTAATTTAGTCTTTAACTCAAATTCTAATTTGGAACAGTCATGGTTAATCACTATTGGTTCCAGATCTTGAATTGCTTGAGCTACTTCTTTTTCAATTAATGCGAGAGATTTAGTACGTTCATAAATAATCAAAAGCATTAATTTATTGGAACAATCATCAAATATTCTGTTCCATTCCTTCATAAAGTGACAATTGTCTTTGCCAAATGTAGGAGGTTTTAAAACCCTTAATCCTCTCGGAATCCTACCACAATCAATATATCTCTGGAGGGTTGTTTTCTCCAACCAGAGTTTATTATCAACCAATAAAAGTTTTTCTAAGTTCTTAAAGTGATCATCTACAGATAACTCTTTATCTGAGTCCTCAGTACAGTCATTGGACTCATCTGCAAACATACGATCAAATTCCTCTTGACGTTTATCACGAGATAAAAGCAGACTCCACACCATTATTGCTGGAAATTACACCAAACCTGAACAATAATAAATACTACAAACTAAAGGATATAATCTATGCAGCAACCTAGAACAAAATAGTGAATAGAAATACAAACAAACAAGTGCGCAAAAGAAAATCAACCTCTATAGAAGTGTACAAGTGATAATAATTGAATATATAACACACACCCAAAAAAACAATATGTGGTTAATAAGTGATTTAAATAAACTGGTGTTACCAATATAGAGGAGCATCTGCTGCTGTGTAAAGGGTAGCCCAAGACCCTGAAATCTACAAACAACAAAACAGAACAAAGCACAAAACGCTCATCTTTTCAATCTGCAGGCATCTCTTGACCGGCTTTTCCGTCGGAAGAAGACGATGGCAAGGACACATCCTCTGGGCCGCAAATGTTGGGGCATCTGACACCCCCTGGCAGTAATCAGCATGAAGCAGTCCTGCTCTGGCACCACCATAGTAGATGCACCCAACACCCCCGGGACAGTCGACTCACCTGCCAGACGAGCTGACATTGGTTCCAGTCCTGGAACTGTTTGCATCGGTACCACTGGGGTCATCTCGGCTACCGGAACGTTGGGACCTGGTTGAGCAGGTACTTGGATACATGGACCCATAGGAGGCCCAGAAAGGTAAACTTTGCCCACGGCCACTTCCCAGGACAGTAGGGCCTGATCAGACGCCACCAGAAGTAGGGGCATAGTGTGGAACGCAGGGGCCACAGGCCCAATCACTCAGTTGAGCTACAGTTGCAGGTAGTTCAGGGTTAGCAGACCATGTCCTGGGCTCCACATTTTTGGCATTGCGCCGTCGTACTGACATCTCCCCCAAGTAGTCTGCAGTGAGGGCACACACATCTGAGGAATTGTCGCTCAGAAACTGTAGCCACAGGAAGCCTCCTGGTAGAGAATAGTTTGTGAGGTTTAACTCTGACATAAACTTTTGCTCAGAGTAGATGAGATAGGTAAGGCAGAAAGGCAGAGGATTAGCAGCAGCTCTTCACTCTCCCACATCTCCGCAGGACTGAAGCTCAACAGGGTGTGACAAGCTCCTCCCATGGTTAAAACAAAGACCCGTATTGGTACAAGGCATTTGCTCCTTCCCTAGGTGACACGCAAAGTAGGGGTAAGACAGACCAAGCTGTGACCAGGCTCCGGATGAGCCAGTCATGATGAGGGGTGTGGCTACACTTTGCTGTCGAAAGGATTGCAACTTTTACAGAACTTTGCAAAAAGGGTTGTTTGCTTCTTTTGAACCCACGCGGTCCCGCGATTTCGTCGGGAACACCATCTTGAATATGCAGCACTTGTTGGGAACTCGATTTTGAGTGCACAGCAACAGAACTAGAATACAATTACTCAGGGTCCCCTGCGACGCACCAGGGGCCCATTTCTTTTACTGTTTTTGGTTGTTAGAAAAGTCCAGAGCCTTTGCGGTGCACAAGGTCCTTCATGGTACGTTGTAACGGGCCCGTCCCTTGTAGAACAGAGATGGGGTTCAAGCTCCCTGGATAATTTTCCCACATGGTGCGCCCCCAATAGCACAGTTCGTCATGCGTTGGTACCCAAGGGTCCTCACAGTACACTGTAAGGGCCCTGGCCCATGTTCAAAGTAGAATGAAGGGTAACACGCTCCCAGGTACCATACCCTCGGGGTGTGCCCCAACTTCTACTCTACGTTGTGCACAGGTATCAAGGGGTCCTCACGGTACATGGTATGGGTTGTCCTGTCTCTGTCTTGGATCCTTGATGAAGGGTAACACGCTCCACAGTATCATACCCTTGTGGTGTGCCCCAACTTAGTCTGTCCTTGGTAGTGGTCTAGGCAGCCACCTTTCTTGATGCGGAATGGGTTCTCAGGGTCCCTTGGGTATCACATGGGCCCGACCCCTGCCTCTTTAACTGCTGCTGACCACAAAGTCTCTCTGAAAGCCTGTCCTGATCTCAGCAGCGCTTCCAATTGTAGCCCTGTTTCCCCCCCCCTCTCTGGAAACATGTTACTGCTACTACTGATGTCTTGGTGTGTGCATACCTGTGAGGGTCGAGGAGAGCTGAGAGTTTGCAATGTGGTGGGGACCAGGACAGGCTTATGGTGATCCTTATGTTCTTTACATGGTGATACAGCGCCTCCAGACACGGCAGGCTACAGCAAGGCTGCAGGCAGTCCCTACCATGACAGTTCTGTCTCTTTAATACCTCTGGCTCATAAACCGCAACTCAGCCAGGGGAATATAAATGAGGTCATTATTTGTAGCAACCAATGAAGATGGTAAACAGTGTTGTATATAGTAGAGTAGGGGTCTCAGATCCCTGGATGGGGCTGGCCAGCAGTTAATGGTTGAGGCCTTGTGCCATGCACAGATCTTGCTCTTCCAGCCCCAGGAGAGTGGAGGAGTACCTGACTCATGCTCCTCTCCCCAGGAGGGGTGGAGGAGGACTCGAACCTCCTCTCCCTAGGAGGGATGGGGGGAACTAACTCCTATAATTTGGAACATCCTCCCTAATGCAAAAGGGGAGGGAATAGGGTCTGCACCAGGATTGACTGCAACACAGACCCCATGACACCACCTCTCTTGCCACTCATGGAGGCTGTGTGAGTGGGCTAAACCCCACAGGATAGCCTGTCACTGCCTGTAGCTACTGGGACTTATATGACAGGAAGGACAGAAAGATAGCTGGACTAGCCATGGCTATAATACAGATAATTCTTACATTAAAGATCTTAGATCACAACTTTACCACCACAAAACATGGACATTTAGATCACCTTTTGATGCACCATCATAATTCATGATCCCTTCATTTTTTCTATAGGATCGACACTAATTGTAGTTTTTACATACACCTAATCCCTAAGGTATCACACTGTTTTTTTTTTTCTATAGTTTTTTTTTCTATATAATCATCAAGAATTCTCAGATTGCCAGCTGATGTTGGGTTTGATTCCAGTCACTGATCTAGTAACATTGTTATTCACCTACAGTATGTGCCATTCATGTTGTTTTACCAGTACTGCAGTTTTCTGATTTCTTAAAGAAAATCAGTTGACTTTCCAGGGAGCTCAATTACCATCACATGTTTGATTTATACACTGTAATGCAATAATTGTGTGCACATTAAGTTTTTTTGTCACAGGTCTATTGTTATCACAAGCACTTAGTGCTCAGCACTAGTTTTAAGTTCACTGCCTCTTTATAAGCAGGATACCAGTGACAAAGATGGCCCATGTAACCTCAATGTGGGCAGAAGTGATTAAAGGACTATTAAGGAGCAAAAAGAACAATGTGGCTTCAGTGTGGGGCTGATGGCGCCGAAGCCACATTGATGTACCTATTAGAATATACATTCCATCTATGGATTGCTCAAATATATATGATGGACTGAAATATATATAAAATAATAGTAAAAAAAATGAAAGAGCCACTCTATATGTGTGCGTGTGTGTGCATCAGTGTGCGTGTGTGTGTGTGTGTGTGTGTGTGTGTGTTTGTGTGTGTAAATATATGTTCAACATCTAGCCCAAAAGTTGCAAATAATTGCTTTTTGCAGTCCTTTATTAAGCATACTGTACAGAGAAAAATATACTGAAGGATAAAATGAAATCTTTTATACATATTCCTTCCATACAGCCCCATATCTGTTATACAGGGACATCTATCATTAACACATTTATAGAGAGCACATTTTTAAATAGCATTTCTGTAAAAAAAAAACATCAAATGCATTTAAAAATAAGAAAAAACAAAGAGAGAACTTAAGGGGAGATATACAGTAAGAAAGAGGCACTGTCCATAGAAAATTATAAACATAAGTTGATATCTGTCTTTATTGAGACCATTTGGTATTATAATCTGGAATCAAACATTTGGTCATGGCCGTCTCGCCACGACCGCAAGTCTTTGCTAGCTGGGTCCTCTTCAGCAGCCGCTCTACCACTGGACGCTTAGCCACCAGACGCTTTACCAAAGTAAGTTAATTTAAGGGTTACTTTAGTGGTTGGGTAGGGGAATAGTTGTTTTAGGGTTAGCATTTAGGTTTTAGCATAGGTGTTTTTAGGGGTAAGGGATTTTAGCAGTGATGTACCTGGTCCTAACAAAACACTGGGTACCGGGTAATCGGGGAAAAAAGAAAAATGACCTAGCCGGGTAGGTTTGGAGGACAGCAGCCGGCTGCACAGAGAGAGGAGGACGGCAGCATGCATGGTATGCATGGTAGATCTCATACAATCCAGGAGGAGCATATATGGGAAAAACAAAGAAAAACAGTGCAAAATATAAGTGTAGATGTATTGACAATTGGGTAAAATATCGTGGAAATCTTGGCTCTTTAGGTGTGCCTACTCACAAGATGTAGGAGATAAAAAGAGGTTTTGCAGATAGGGCTGCTACCCATAAAGTGCTCGTGGTGTGTGGATCTCTCTCAGGGCTCGTCTCCTCAATGGGATGGTATATATAAGAAAGGGAAAAGCACTACATAGCGAGATCAGGTGTATAACAACTTTATAAAAAACGGATATAAAATGTGCACTTACAATGTGCTAGATAAAATCAAGCATTTCACACAATATATATGTGTAGTGAGTTCGTCGCAGCTCTCACCGCCTTCTCCTGGATATTCTAAGTGTCCTTCGCCTGCAGTTTGAATCGCAGCTTCACTCTCAGCTTTGCGTCCCTGTATGCATCTGACGTCACGGCTCTGAGGTGCGGCAAAGAACTACGGGTCGCCCAGTGGTCCAATAAGCTCCACTCTATGCGTTTCGCCCAGTACAAAAGTGACTGCTTCCGGCTTCGTCAGGAGTATGGATACTTGGAACAAAGGGTGCCTTTATATACCCTATTTCATCCAATTTGCTAAAAACAATGTCCCTGGCGCTATAGTGCAATATAATTAAGCAAGGCTGCTCTAATCAATAATTCAATAATTATAATAACAAAGATATAACATTTTGACAATACAAAATACATAATTTAAATCATGAACCGTCATCAGTTAGGGATTAAGACTCCGAGTGTATTATAATGATGATTTAATAATGAAGGTCCCACCAGAGGGTTTGAGCAGGGTTATTTATTAATATTATATTTATTCCACATTTTGGCACATATACTATTTTTGCACTTATTGATAGTTGCACTTATTATTTGTTCACTTTTTTGAGTTGTTTGCGCCTTGTTTTCACTATTATTCACTATACACTGGTATGCATGGTATGCATGGTATGCATGGTATGCATGGAAGGATAACAGCGGGCGGTTGAGGTCAGCAGCAGGTGGCAGAGGGACAGAAGGATGGCAGACGGTGGTGGCGGGGAAGAAGTCCAGGTGAGCAGAGCAGGAGCGACAAAGTAGGATGCCATGGGAGGACTGCACCCCAGTGGTCTTACCCGGAAGTCTTCCCTGACTTCCAGTATCTGCCGCTGCTACAGCGCAGTTCCTCCCTGGCCGTCCTTCTGTGCCGCTCCTGCACTGCTCACATGGTCTTCTTCTGCCGTCCTTCACTTCCTCCGCCATCAGCTGCTGAACTTCGCTGCAGGATGTCATCCTTCTTTCCCTCCACCGCTGGCTGCTGTCATTCTCTTCTGCTGTCCTGTTCCTGCCATTCAGCGTCCTGTTCTCCCGCCACCACAAAGGATGGACGGAAATACCCAGCACTAGGGTCCAACGCCCTGGGCCGGATCCAGGTTATTTCTGAGTAGCTTAAATATGGCTGGGTTTGCCAGGTACTGGGTAATTTCTGGGTACCCAGTACATCACTAGTTTTTTTTAGGGTAAGAGTTTAAAATGTTTAGGTTACGGGATTCAGGTAAAGGGTTTAGGGAAAGGGGTTTTAGGGTAAGGGGTTAGGATTTTTAGTGTAAAGGGGGGTAAAGGCTGCACACCACAATATATAATCAAATACATACAGTTTACCGGTGCTGCTGGTTCAAGGAAGTACCTGCCTGGAATTTCCAAAGTACACTGAGGAAAAAGGAGAGAGATCCAGCGCTACACGGATTTCAAGATAATGAATTTATTGTGCCACACGACGTTTCGACCAACAGGTCTTTTTCAAGTGACAAGGCATACTCAAATGAGGGTCTACCTAGTATATATACCCTCCAACATTAATCAAACAAATGAAAAAACAAGTGAAAACAGTTACATAATCACCCCAGCTGCTCCCAGTCCGCTTCCCCTGATCAGTGCTATCTCCATGCATAGCCAAAACAGTCCATGAGAGTTCATTTCCGGTTCCTGTGTCCATTTCCGGTCTGTGCGTTCCAGTGACGTCACGGGACTCTTCTGCGCATGCCCATGCGTTCCAGCATCGTCATCGTCGCCCCGTCGATCTACAGTGACGTCAGTCTTCTTGCCTGAGTAGTTTATCCTTCCCTCGTACTGCTGTGGGGGCTGTGTGTTCGCTCTATGAGCTGTAAGCCCTCCATCCTTCTGCGTTTCGATGTGGGAGGTGCTCCTGCGTCCTGTTTCTTCACTGTGAGATCTCTGGAATCTTGTAGTCCTTAATGTGTCCTGAAAATAGGGCTTTTTTTCTTTCTCTCTTTTCCTGCAATAAATATCCTTTAGTATGTGATCAGGGGTAGCTGTATATAGTGTGCTCCAGTGTCAATTTAAAATGTGCAAAATAAACATTTATTAAAAGTTTATGGAATGCTTATCAATCTATTTAGTCCTTACTCACTTAAAAGGCTTCTCACCAACAGCAGCCATGCCATATATGAAACATATAAGAAACAGTTTTATCTCCTATCAAGAAAACAGTTGTAGGATATGTAGTCATTTAGCCCTTTAGGATAAACTGTGTCCAACGTGTATGTCCAGAATGTCTCTCGTTGTAATAAAAGTGTATCTACATCGAATCCTGTGGACTTTCTTTGTATTAGTTCTATCCCCATTACACGAAGGGATGAGACTGGGTGGTTGTGGTCTGTACAGTGGTCAATAAAAACCGTATTCTCCGATTTATTATTTATCCTGCTCTTATGCTCAATAAATCTGGTTTTTAGACTCCTTTTTGTTTTACCCACATATAAAAGCCCACAAGGACATTTATTCCTATTATGACTACATATCCTACAACTGTTTTCTTGATAGGAGATAAAACTGTTTCTTATATGTTTCATATATGGCATGGCTGCTGTTGGTGAGAAGCCTTGTAAGTGAGTAAGGACTAAATAGATTGATAAGCATTCCATAAACTTTTAATAAATGTTTATTTTGCACATTTTAAATTGACACTGGAGCACACTATATACAGCTACCCCTGATCACATACTAAAGGATATTTATTGCAGGAAAAGAGAGAAAGAAAAAAAGCCCTATTTTCAGGACACATTAAGGACTACAAGATTCCAGAGATCTCACAGTGAAGAAACAGGACGCAGGAGCACCTCCCACATCGAAACGCAGAAGGATGTAGGGCTTACAGCTCATAGAGCGAACACACAGCCCCCACAGCAGTACGAGGGAAGGATAAACTACTCAGGCAAGAAGACTGACGTCACGGTAGATCGACGGGGCGACGATGACGATGCTGGAACGCATGGGCATGCGCAGAAGAGTCCCGTGACGTCACTGGAACGCACAGACCGGAAATGGACACAGGAACCGGAAATGAACTCTCATGGACTGTTTTGGCTAAGCATGGAGATAGCACTGATCAGGGGAAGCGGACTGGGAGCAGCTGGGGTGATTATGTAACTGTTTTCACTTGTTTTTTCATTTGTTTGATTAATGTTGGAGGGTATATATACTAGGTAGACCCTCATTTGAGTATGCCTTGTCACTTGAAAAAGACCTGTTGGTCGAAACGTCGTGTGGCACAATAAATTCATTATCTTGAAATCCGTGTAGCGCTGGATCTCTCTCCTTTTTCCTCAGTGTACTTTGGAAATTCCAGGCAGGTACTTCCTTGAACCAGCAGCACCGGTAAACTGTATGTATTTGATTATATATTGTGGTGTGCAGCCTTTACCCCCCTTTACATTGATACTCTGTTCCTGTCATTAGGCTAGCACCCTGGAAATCCCTAGGGATTAATTTAAGGTACTTTACAGATCAATTATTTCTGTGTACCATTGTAATTTTATATGTATATTTTGGAGACGTTGAATTTTCTCCCAGTACATTCCAGTTTCACCGTAGTGTTAGACTGGTTCAAGTGTAAGGCTTTACTTTATGGAAGGCCTAGCCAATCTATCTCTTGGACTTACAAACAAAGCAGAAATCAAAACCTTTAACGAGGAGGAGATTAGTAACATTTTGTTTAAGACTACTCCCGAAGAGGCTTTTGGTCCTGATCGACCAGCCGATTATATTCAAGACTTAGAAAGACTTAAAAAGAAAGAAATAGAATTTTTTGCCCACGGAACAACCTTAAGTGAATACTATAAACAAAAACTTATCCCCAGAGGCTTCAGGATCCGAAACCGTCCCACCATTGGCATAGATAATCCATCATTTTGTGAGAACTGGTGCAAAATACTGAATAAAGCCTCCTTGGATTTAATGGTATTGGTCATAGAGGAAGCAGGGAACCAACTATCTAAGACAAGACATGACATTTTAAAACTTGAGGTCACAATAGAACATACACATCAAAGTGACATTACATTAAAACTCTTGGATGACTTAAAAATAAAACTACGCAAGTTTAAGGAGGACTTAGTCCATTTCAAAAAACAGAAATTCAAAAAAGTAGTGGGAGACTATAAAGAAAATAGTGTTTACATATGGACTAAGCAAGATAAACGCACCAGATCCACAAATAAAGGAAAGGCAAGAAAAAATCCAAAAAGAGGAGAAAATTTCTCCAGTGACCAAGAGGCCAGTTCATCTGCTGATGAGGCACGGGGACAGACACCAGGACCCTCCAACTCCGCTTCTTTTTTAGGAGGAGGGAGAGGAACGGGGAAAAAGGCAAAAGAAAAAAGACAAGGAGGGGGAGACGAATACCAGCGGACACCGCCCGTCTTGAGACCCCGGCAATAAGTAGTGTGCATAGTCTTGTTATCAATCTCTCTGATTACTCACTGTCCAACACAGAATTGGAGGTTTTGTCTAGAGGACCCTCATTTGTACCCACCACTATAGCAAACAGATTTGATTTAGAGGTGGAGCTATTTAAGATGGAGAGAAAACTAAACCTTAAATCTTTTTTTCTCAACAGGGGACCGGCCAAGCAACAGCAGCAGCCATCAGTAGCCACACAAAATTTGACTGAAGAAACGGTATGTAAATTAAAATCTACGTTTGTACCTCCTGTTAAGAATTCAGCAGTACAAGCATACATGAATTTGGTAAAACATGATATAAACACATATTTTAAGAAAAAACATCGCATACAATACAACCTTAACATCAGTCAAAAGCAATGTTTAAAACATTTAGCCGATAACCCCAAGATCATCCTAAAAAGAGCAGACAAGGGAGGGGCCCTCGTTCTCCAAAATTATGAACAGTATAGGGCAGAAGCCAACAGACAATTAGCAGACACAAACTGCTATGTGAAATTAACACATGATCCCACAAACCCATACCAAGAAGAAATAAAACAAATCTTACAATTGGGTTTGGGTAATACATGGCTAACAGAAAAGGAGGTAGAATTCTTAACAATGGAGCACCCACGCCGACCAGTGCTGTATCTACTACCAAAGATACATAAAAGTCTGCATAATCCCCCAGGTAGACCGATCATATCTGCCACAAGTTCCATCAACCAGCCAGTGTCAATGTTTGTAGACACTTTTTTACAACCATTAGTAAGAGAGGGTAGATCGTATATAAAAGACACATTTGATTTTTTAAATAAAATAAGATCAATTGATTTTAAAGATAGAGAAGTATTTCTAGTGACCATGGATGTCACTAGTCTCTATACGGTCATCCCTCATTCAGAAGGTTTAGAAGTGGTTAGGGAAAAATTAGAATTAAGTCACCAAAAAGGACCACCAACTGATTACATCATGCTATTGTTACACTTTATCTTGCACAAAAATTACTTTAAGTTTGAGAACAATTTTTATTTGCAGACCACAGGTACCGCCATGGGGAGCAATGTAGCACCATCCTATGCTAACTTATACATGGCACATTTTGAAGAAAAATACATCTATGACACACAATTCTTTGATAAAATACTCTTCTATTGTCGCTATATAGACGACCTCTTTTTTATCTGGGAGGGAACAGAAAATGAACTTATTGAGTTCTTCACATACTTGGCAGAAATACCTACGCCAATTAGATTTACTAAGAATTGGAGCAAATCTCAAATATCATATTTAGATGTAATGATTACATATGATGGACATGAGGTACACACAGACCTTTTCCGTAAACCTACGGATAGAAATGCTACATTGCATGGGTCTAGTTTTCATCCAGACCCATTAAAAAGGATGTTACCTTATTCGCAAAAAATCAGAGCGGGAAAAATTGTCGACAGGCCTACACATCTAGCTAGAACCATAGCAGATATAAAAACCAGATTTACTGAAAGGGGGCATAAAGCATCCAAAGTGGAAAAATCTTTGGAAAAGGAACCACTAATGGTGACTAGGCCAATAACTAAAGAGGATAAAATAACCTTTGTCAGCAAATACACCACTGCAAGTAAATTTATTAAACAAACCATGCAAAAACATTGGAAAATTCTTCAAACAGATCAGATATTAGGAAACATTTGTAAAGAAACACCGAGATTTGCCTACAAAAGAGGAGAGAATATCAAGGATATTCTCATTAAAGCAGATAAAAAAGAGCACTATGTGAGTGCACATTTTTTAAGTAACCCAAAAGCAGGCTGCTACAAGTGTTTTAATTGTTCGGTATGCAACAGTTTAATGACAGGTGATGTATTTTGTCATCCAAGAAGTGGTGCAAAATTTAAAATCAATAAGCGTATCACCTGCACTACCACACAAGTCATCTATATCATTAAATGTCCTTGTGGGCTTTTATATGTGGGTAAAACAAAAAGGAGTCTAAAAACCAGATTTATTGAGCATAAGAGCAGGATAAATAATAAATCGGAGAATACGGTTTTTATTGACCACTGTACAGACCACAACCACCCAGTCTCATCCCTTCGTGTAATGGGGATAGAACTAATACAAAGAAAGTCCACAGGATTCGATGTAGATACACTTTTATTACAACGAGAGACAATCTGGACATACACGTTGGACACAGTTTATCCTAAAGGGCTAAATGACTACATATCCTACAACTGTTTTCTTGATAGGAGATAAAACTGTTTCTTATATGTTTCATATATGGCATGGCTGCTGTTGGTGAGAAGCCTTTTAAGTGAGTAAGGACTAAATAGATTGATAAGCATTCCATAAACTTTTAATAAATGTTTATTTTGCACATTTTAAATTGACACTGGAGCACACTATATACAGCTACCCCTGATCACATACTAAAGGATATTTATTGCAGGAAAAGAGAGAAAGAAAAAAAGCCCTATTTTCAGGACACATTAAGGACTACAAGATTCCAGAGATCTCACAGTGAAGAAACAGGACGCAGGAGCACCTCCCACATCGAAACGCAGAAGGATGGAGGGCTTACAGCTCATAGAGCGAACACACAGCCCCCACAGCAGTACGAGGGAAGGATAAACTACTCAGGCAAGAAGACTGACGTCACTGTAGATCGACGGGGCGACGATGACGATGCTGGAACGCATGGGCATGCGCAGAAGAGTCCCGTGACGTCACTGGAACGCACAGACCGGAAATGGACACAGGAACCGGAAATGAACTCTCATGGACTGTTTTGGCTATGCATGGAGATAGCACTGATCAGGGGAAGCGGACTGGGAGCAGCTGGGGTGATTATGTAACTGTTTTCACTTGTTTTTTCATTTGTTTGATTAATGTTGGAGGGTATATATACTAGGTAGACCCTCATTTGAGTATGCCTTGTCACTTGAAAAAGACCTGTTGGTCGAAACGTCGTTAGGATTTTTAGGGCAGGGGGTAGCGTTAGTGTTGGGGGTTAAGATTAGGGGTTTTTAGGGTAAGGAGTAAGGTTAGGAACTAACCTTGGTGGCAAAGTGGCTGGCAGTGAGAGGTCCCTGTGGTGAGATGAATAGTTGTTAAGCACCGGTGGAGATTTGGTCACGGCAAAACAGCCGCTACCAAATGTCCTATACCGTTATAGTGTTTAAAGTATATATTCTCAAAGTTTCCTGTTGTGTACTCTTTTTTTTTTGTCACCACCTCCCATCTGGTAAAATATGTTCAATATTCTTCATACAGAGACGATTGGAATTTTGTTTATGATGCCGTTACGCTATGTCAGTGTTCTTCAACCAGGGTTCCTTGGAACCTTCGGGTTCCCAGGGCATCCCTAAAGGGTTCCCTGTAATTTTATGGTCATTTAAAAATTTATCAAATACAGAATAATTTACAATGTATCTGATTACAGAAAAAAGAAAAAAACTGTGCACCAATTGTGTTTTAAAGTGACAACAAATAAAAAAACAATTATTAATACTGATAAAGACTACTCAACATTGAGATAAACTAATAATCAAATAAATACCTATCTCTAATAAAGTGCACCCTTATTGAAGACAAAAGAACACTAATGTGATAATATGATGTTAGTCAGTGATAATATAATCCAAAATACATACTATATCTTCAATATAAATGGCAGTCTACAGCTTGTCAATGTGGATGGCTCAGCACCACATAGGTAGTCATGAAATTGAAAAGAAGTGACCCGGCACCCACCGAAGAGGATGTCCCGGACTTTTCACTGCCGTCGCCCACCGCCACCAATTCCAAAGCATCCACCCGCTCTGACCCTTTGTCCACTGATACTCATCTGGAAAGCCCCAGCTCACCTACTCCAGCCCCCATACACGAAGATGCTCGTCTGGGAACCCCCAGCACACCTGCTCCAGCACCCATCCACGACGATGCTCATCTTGAAAGACCCAGCTTACCTGCTCCAGCACCCATCCACCCACCCGTAGTAGTCGCTTATGGCGCTTGCTAGTAACATCACTGCTGGCCTCATGAGACCCGGTGTTTGCCTTACACGGCTTGTAGCTGTGTTTGTGTCTGGAGTCTTGCACATCCCTGTGGTCACCTTACTGTTAGTGGACAGCGTTTTAAACCTACTGATCTCGTTGGAGGATATGGGATCAAGGTCGGACTGTTCAAAACAAGCGGATCCATCAAGGGAACCAGAGTTGAATGGATCCAGAATCGCACACGGGAGGTGCCTGTTGGTGTTTATATCGAGGAGGCCGTGTCACCATACCTATGTGCCCTATGGTAACATGTCCCTAACATTTTCCTAACGTACTGCCTGATATGTTGAGTTTTGATGTACAGTACATGCATTTTTTACCTTCCCTGCAATAAGCAATAATAATTTTTGATATACTGAGTTGTGCGCTGTTTTTTGTTTTTTTCTCCTTCAATAGAGATGTGCAACATTTTGGAAAGTTAACAAATCAAGCATAATTGACCTGTAAATAAATTAAGAAAATACAGCAAGGGTAAAAAAGAAAAAAGTTTTGCAAAAAAAGTTCAAAATTAGCAAGCGGCATTTGAAGACATTCAGACATCTATTCCTCAAAAATGAACATTTTTGATGGCAATACAGCACCAGAATAAACTGCACTGAACAGCATTCTGGGTGCAGGAGTATCTTTTGCTTTTGTACTTGATTGGTGCGGAGATTAGAGGACTCATCTATCTTTATCCATGTTTTTTCCTTTTCTATTAATTTTTGTTGTTATTTTGTTTCCCTCTAATGTGTACGATAGTACAGCGCTTGCTTCTATTTAATATCCATTGTTAGAACTACTTATTGCAGTGACAGTTTTAGTGTCTTCACTGCTTTTGCCTGCTTGAAAGAAAACCAACAGCATTCCACCTGTTAAGTGATCCACCAGCTTGTGAAAGCCTACACAAAGAATGTGAAAGGATAAATGTATGACAACCCTAAAATCACAGTTTTCTTCTGAAAACAGCAATATTATGTCTTTCTTTATGCCAAATAAGACAATTCCAGCATTGTCATTTTTTTTAACTTTCTATGTTCATCAACATTGCCTTAATTTAAGTGCATTCTCAGTGACTTACACACACCTTCAATTCCTTATGCAAAGCTCTCCTAATACTCAGCTAAGCTTCAATCAGATTTTACTTTGGAATGTACAAGTAGTGTGCCAAAAGAGGCCAAAGTAATTCTTGTCTTGCTATTTTTTAATGAGTTAAGTAATAACGCATGTGCATGAGAAAATCTCTACTAATACAAATTGGACTTTGTCCAAGTTTTCACCAAGAATTCATTTAGGATATCTGGTTTGTAGCTACATAACAATGTTTACCAATGTCTAACATTTTATCAAGTATTTTTATGTCTTCATCTTTCGATACATGATTTTCAATTGATGTACATGCATGCACTCGTTGGTGAATTCTGTTTTACTCATACACATCGCCCACTTGGGTTTTGTGCCAATTTATAACTATCCAGAGTAGCAGTACAAAGACAAGTAGCCTTTCTCCTTCTTTGGGGTATTGACTTCTGCACAACATCCAAGTTTTCTTTTGCTCCCCTTTAGCCTTAAGGTCAATAAGAGTGAGGTTATGTTTGTGGCATTAGACAATATTAGGTATGTACTATAATTTTGGCACCTTATAGTCTAGCCAAGATTGAGGACATGTTGTCTTCAAAATGTGTAATGGCTCCGGGGTAAATCATATGGAGTGAATCACATTGAAGCTACTCAAGGCAACATAGTTTTTGCAATAAAACTCCCTATTTATAACACATACACATCACTGTCACATAGCAAAATTCTTTACAAGGCTTGTCTCATGAGAAAAAATAATCACATCTCATTTTTTCTGGAATATGTAAAGTTTATGTACTGTAGTAGCAAACTTTATTTGTCACAATTTGTATAGTTTGTATAGCACAGTACAAGAATGTGATGTCTGTGCAATGTTCCGATTTCATGGAAGAGGGATCTCAGGTTATGCACAAATCCTACTACTGTATATCTATATTTTTCTAGAATTATTTAATAATTACTTAATATTGTCATCTGTAGAAGCTCATAGTGTAGACACATACATAAATTGCACCGTAACTATGCAATAAGATAACAGAACTCATAGAAACCTAGTGGACTCCTTAATGACTCTGGGTGCTAGAGTTTATGGGTTACTGATAATACAGTACTTATATTGAAAACAGGTTAGAATAAAAAGGTGGTAATTCAATGATGCCAGAAGGTTGATCAGCTGAAAGCCTCTATATATTTGAATGTGGGTTTTCAGCCAATCACACTTTTTGGACTAATTTAAATGTCCCTCTAATTTGTAATAGAACTTCTGCATATACTGTATGAATGAATTAATATGAATCAAATATGTTATTTCTGATGTATGATTACTGAATAATAATTTACTAAAGAAACCTCTGTAAATGTTGTCACACACACACACACAAATATATATATATATATATATATATATATATATATATATATATATATATATATATATATATATATATATATATATATATATATATATATATATATATATATATATACTTGTAACAACATGTAGACAATTTGGCTTTTTGGCTTTTGTTATATATATATATCTTATATATTACTTCTATTTCATCTAATTTTTTCTGGCATGTTTCCAAAGCAGCTTGTCAAACCAGGTTACATTTGTAATGTGCCTGAAGAAAAATAGAAGAAAAATATGTGAATGTTTGGGACTGAGACATGCAGATGTATGTACTGTACCGGCATGTTTCAGTTTAAGTGAGTTTTGATGAAAACTATCACCATATCCTCATCAGATCTAAAATTAAAAAAATGAACTTCATTACCATATCTCATTTTGTTTATTTTGGTTAGTGATGCTTAGTTGTATTGTGTTTTTTTCAGACATTGATTTATTCTCTTGTATAAACATTTTCTAATCAGGATTTTTGTGTTCAAGAGGTGCTAGATTCAGAGTATGGGAGAGTTAATTATATCAATACTACTAGTAGTGTGTTTGCTAAAAGATCTAGCACTTGTGTTACTAAGGTTTTTTTTCTATATAAGCTGAAGCAGCCAATCTGGTTGTTTTTAGCAGAAATTACCCATTGAGTTTGGTCACTTAGGTGGATATAGAATAAATTATCTTCAACTTTCAGCCCTATTTCAACCTTAGTCAAAAAATATTCTTCATATGTAAGTGAATTAATTACAATACCGATCTTGTAAAATGTCCAGAGACCTGCAGCCTAGATGACTTTAGGATTGTCCAAAAATCCTTCTGTATATTCGTATGAAGAAAAAAGTCCTCCTTGGCACTGGTACTCCGAACAAATTAAATCCAGTGATTATGTGAAAGAAAACAATATAACAAACACAGCAATATATTACTGTGAAATTAGTGATACTGTGATCACCTCTTAGTGCACTTCTGTTAATCAGGGTGTGTTAAACCTTGTAAATAACTCCCATGTGTTGAGCGCTTGACCTGGGAGGTTCCAGGCGGTTCCCCTCCCCCCGCCTCGTACCCACATGTAACGTACAAATAAAGACAGGAAACGGGAACTGGAGGTAAAATGACCATGGCTATTTATTTATACAGAAAACCTCAGAGGAGTAAATGCACTCCCTGCCAGAGTGCTCCTTTGACAGGAGGGGTAGAGGACGGTCAGCCGGCCCTCGAACCGCTGACCTTGTGTCCCCTACGCGAGCGGGCTCTCGAGGTCATGGATAACTGACCTTGCCCACTCGTACTCTCCCCGGGCTCAAACGGCCCAGCTCCCAGTCTGGCAAGAACAAGCACCTACCCCCCAAGAGCCACTGCGACAAAGGCAAAACTAGTCAACGATCCTTCCTGATCGGAACCTCATTGCTTTCACTCAACACAGTATCAGCAGTTCATGCTGCAACAGAACAAAGAAACATTAACACCGCATACAATGCATATGCCCACATTACCGGGAATACCCTGGCTCTGCTCAACCTTCTGCTGCCAGTCATTACATGATTGCAATACACTACCTAAGGGGATGGGTGGGCGGGAATCATCTGGCGGGCAGCAAAAAGGGGACGTGCTGCCTGCCAGCCTGGCCTTAAGTAGGCCTTCTGGGAACTCCTCCCTTGAGCCGGGGAGGGAGGTGTGGGGGCGGGCCAACGAGAGGAAGGCCAGACCCCCCTGGTCATGAAGCCCCCCCGCCTATGGCTAGGGAGGCCGCTTGACCAGGGAGGTTCCAGGCGGCTCCCCTCTCCCCCCGCCTCGTACCCACATGTAACGTACAAATAAAGACAGGAAACGGAAACTGAAAGGTAAAATGGCCATGGCTATTTATTTATACAGAAAACCTAAGAGGGGTAAATGCACTCCCTGCCAGAGTGCTCCTTTGACAGGAGAGGGAGGGGACAGTCAGCCGGCCCTCGAACCGCTGACCTCGTGTCCCCTATGCGAGCGGGCTCTCGAGGTCATGGATAACTGACCTTGCCCACTCGTACTCCCCCCACGCTCAAACGGCCCAGCTCCCAGTCTGGCAAGAACAAGCACCTACCTGTTTGCAATTGGAACATTAGGAGAACTTTCCTATTCTATATGGACATTACATTGGACTGGGGTATTGTTGTTATCTCTAGTGCCGGGTCACTGCATTGCTTTATTATTATCCTGCCGGGCATGCCTAGCAGCGGGACCCATGCTCATCTACCAGCCTGGTCTGTCCTTACCATTCCACTTGGGGATGCACTACCCGTAAATCGCGCCCGAAGCGGCAGTTACTCAACATGGCATGCTTATTAAAGATGCCCTGAGAATTGCTTTCTCCGCTGCGCTATCCATTCCCCGGTCCTGGACCGCCTCTGGAGCTGCAGGCCGCCACTGCCCAGTGCCATCGGCAATCTCTCCCCCCGCTTGTTCCTTTGCGCACTGCGCATTGTGAGCTGCCCGATCCACCTGCGGAGCTAACCAACCTGCCAACGTGCTTATTCTGTCTCGCAACCGGCCCCTTTTCACTGCAGCAGGCTTCTTACCCGCCCTCGGCGACCCCGGGAGAAGTGACCCTGGTGGTGGACTGGGCCACCTTGGCCCTTGGTTGCACCGTGTCGGACTTTCCCGACCCCGGGCGTCTTCCAGAATGTACACCGCCTGCAATTGTTCCGGGGTCTGTCGATGTGCCCTTTAGCCGCCTGTGACCGCAGCAGGCGGCTGTCCTGGTTACTTCCCACCTGCTGATTTTGTGTGCTGTGACCCCCTGTCTTGCGCCACAGTAGTCGGAAGCTGGTGCCCAGCCCCCGTGGGCCGACCTGGAAACTGCAAACATTGACGCCATGCCATACGGCTCCGATGCCGCCCTGCGCTCAACACTTTACCATTACCAGATACGATGTCTGCCGTAACTTCCACGGCATGTCCACATCAACCGCCCACGGGGGCTGCCCCAACGCCTGTGCAGCACGTGATGCTGCCGGATGGAGCAGCTACCGTGCCCATGACCCCGGCCGTGGCTGAAGAAATTCAAAGACACCGGGGTCAGGCCGATGGGATCTACAGTGCCAGTTACCCCGGCTGTGGTTAAAGTTGCATTAGAGAAACCGGGGTCAGGCTGGAGGCTGACGGAACAGGATCTGTTGCCACCGTCCTCCCAGTAGACATGTGCATGGGCACGTGGGGACATAGAAATGTGCATGGGCACGTGGGGACGTAGACATGTGCATGGGCACGTGGGGACGTAGACATGTGCATGGGCACGTGGGGACATAGAAATGTGCACGGGCACGTAGGGATGTATTCAGGTGTGAAGGCACGGGTAGATGTATATAGGGTATGTTGAACCGTACTTAATATTGATCAGTGTTAATACTGTAGGTAAGCTGTTTTAATAGTTACGCTGTTTATAGTAGATTGGGTTTTTGTATGATCTGGTTAAACGGCGGGCGAAAGGGGGAGGCCCGCTGCAGCTGCCTCTCTTCCCGAAGCCTGTGGGGGCTGGCGAGCGCACACAGGAAGCATGGGTGCGGGGAGAGGGTGAGGGGCTCAGTGTGTCCAATGTGGGGGGGCATGGTGTGCCCGCTAATGGCCGGCAGCTTCCCCCCCCCATAAACAATTGTGCCCGCACGCACCCGCGCGTGCCCGCATGCACCCGCACGCATCTGCGCGTGCCCATACGCACGCATCTACATGTGCCCGTACACACGCACGCGTGCCCGTACACACGCACGCATCTACGCATGCCCATACACACGCACGCATCTACGCGTGCCCATACACACGCACGCATCTACGCGTGCCATTACTCACGCACGCATCTACGTGTGCCCGTACTCACGCACGCATCTACGAGTGCCTGTTCTCACGCACGCATCTATGCGTGCCCGTACTCACGCACACATCTACGCGTGCCCGTACTCACGCACGCATCTACGTATGCCCGTACTCACGCACGCATCTACGCATGCCCGTACTCACGCACGCATCTACGCGTGCCCGTACACACATGCACACATCTACGTGTGCCAATACACACAACATATATACATCCATATGAGCCTACATACATATATCAATCCACATGTGCCCATACACATCCATCCACACGTGCGCTTCCGCACACATGCATCCACATGTGCCCATCCACATGAATTGTTTGGGAAACCCGCACGCATCTGCGCGTGCCCACACACACGCATCTACGCATGCCCGTACACACGCGTTACCGTACACACGCACGCATCTACGCATGCCCGTACACACGCACGCATCTACGCGTGCCCATACAATCACACACACATCTACGTGTGCCCATACACACATGCACACACGCACCCATACACACAACATATATACATCCACATGTGCCTACAATCCACATGTGCCCATACACATCCATCCACACGTGCGCTTCCGCGCGCATGCATCCACATGTGCCCATCCACATGAATTGTTTGGGGAATTCAGATAAAAGTAACCAAGCATAAATGCTAAACATTGTAATTCCCATTAACAAGTAATTACTATCTATGATTTACTACAGTATTTTTATATAGCTTATAATGTCACAGGATAAAGAGCTCTATTGACATCATATAATTCCCAATACAGCATATTCTGCACAGTATGAGACCATAATAGGGAGGGGCGCCCTGCAACGTGTCGGGAGAGTCAGGCGCCCCCGCTAGCCAGACCCCGCTCCCCCATATAGAAAGCTTGTGCCAGCCTTTCTGCCCCAACTTTGCCATCCCCCCGCCCGGGTGGGCAACTTCCGCCCACGCACAGGACAAATCCAGAAGGAAGCGGCCGCCGAGAGGAGTCAGGCACCCACTTGCCATTGCCTCGAGTGCATCAGCGTGTCCCCACTGCACCGAAAGTTGAACTGCGGGGGCAGACCGTGAAGCGCCAATTTTGCCCGCCCTCCCCTTTCGCACCTATCTCCTGCCCAGGGCCGCAGCCATTGGGAGCGGCTGCACAAGCAGCGTGAACGGGTGGGCAGAAGGTGGAGGTGGGCCCCGTTTACCCGCCAGCCTCATTGAACCACCGAGGGTTAAAGGTGAGGCGGCGCAGGCGCAGTAGATACAAAGGGGGAACCCCTGCCCACTCCCATTTCCCGCCTCAGGACCGGTCGGGCCTAAAGCTCGGAGCACGCAAGTGCCTGTGCTCCCCCTGCGGGAGCACCACATGGACACCAGGGGAAGGGGGAGGCACACCAGTGGCTGTACCTCCGCTTACCGAGTGCGGCCGCCGGACTGCCACACACGAAGCGGGTAACCTGCCTGCCAGACCCCTTCTGCCCGCCAGACCCCTTCTGCCGCCAGAGACCAGCCCGCTCTGCCCAGGACCACACCAGATCGGGGGCCAGTGAACCAACCCGTCAGACCCTTCTCCCTCCCGAGACCACCTCTCCCCACCAGGCAGCCGGGATGGAGGAAATTTACATTACCAGTATGGGGTCTGGGCAGGTCAACCGAATCACGAATCAATTGTCTGGCGGGCAGCAAAAAGGGGACGTGCTGCCCGCCAGCCTGGCCTTAAGTAGGCCTTCTGGGAACTCCTCCCCTGAGCTGGGGAGGGAGGTGTGGGGGCGGGCCAACGAGGGGAAGGCCAGACCCCCCTGGTCATGATGCCCCCCGCCTATGGCTAGGGAGGCCGCTATACAGTTCTAGCAACGTGATATACCACAAAGTATTGACTATATGGTTAATGGTTACACTACAGTGTAAACCATGGGTGCACAACTCCAGTCCTCATGGGCCACATACAGGCCAGGATTTAAGGCTATCCCTGCTATAGCACAGGTGGCTCAATCAGTGCTCAGTTATTTTGATTAAGCCACCTGTGCTGAAACAGGGATATGCTTATAACCTGTCCTGATGTGGCCCTTGAGGACTGGAGTTGTGCACCCCTGGTGTAGACTGATATGGGTTTAGCCCTCAAAGACACCAATAACAGGCATACATGCCACACTGATCAGGTGGGAGAGTACTTAACTTTGTTTCCACTTTGTTTGGGGAGGTGGTAGTACAGTTTGATGTATATAGAAGAAAGAGAAAACATAGCACAATAACGTATAAAACTTTATTTAAAAAAATATAACATAGACTGTTAGAATAACACTCACGAATTCCAACGTAAAAATGTGCAGTTGTTTACTTTATGCCATCACCAGCTTTGACCCTCCTGTTTGCATGTGGGGTGCCTCTGATGTTGTATTCTGTGCCTCTGTGTCTCCTCAGCTGTTATAGCTTGCCTCAGCTCCGTGTCCTTGTCTGTACGTGGTAACGTGATAACGTCAGCGCATAGTCACGTGTTGTTGCTTGCTGTGTTGCGGTCTGCATCCTCAGCTTTTCCACTCCGTAGGTCCAACTCTGATCAGCTTCTATGCTGTCTCTAATCGCCAGTATGCTGTGTTCTGGTCCATTGCTTACAATCTCGCGCATGTGCAGTACACCCTACGCGTGTCACAAATCTGAGTTCGCTTCATCAGAGGTATTATTTGAATGTCTATTAAAAACCTTTGTTGTCTTTTCCTGATAAACCAGAGATTTTATGAAGTCATGCTGGAAGCAGAATTGTTAGGAAAACCATAGCAAATAGAGCTGGTGATACACTTTCTTCATTCTTTGATTATAGAGATTTGTTGTTGAGGTATTTTGGCCCAGATTCACTAGACTCCATTAGCCATTTTAATGTAAAATTAACGTCAGTTAACACCTGTTAATCCTAACATAGTATTCACTAAAGCAAATAACATGACCAGGTAAAAAGCATGACGTTATATTTAGAGACCGTTATTCAACATTACAGGATAATTAGCTTGTTACGGCCTATAAGATATTCATCCCATAATTACCAAGCACAGTTATGGTTAGTGCTGGGAAACAATTATACATGTGTAGCTGTGGCATTATTCCCATTCTGAGCTTGAAAATGGGATTCTGATAGAGAGGCGTAAAGGGAAAAGGAGAGGGGTAGAGGGAGAGGTGTAGAGGGAATGGTACAGTATAGAGGGAGAAGGGTAAATGGAGAGGGTTAGAGGGAGAGTGGTAGAGGGAGAGAGGAAGAGGGAGCGATGATGAGAAAAAACTCCTCCTTCTCTCAGTTCTCTCCCCTCCTCTCCAGAAAAAAATCAATTTAAGTGTCTGGGTCGGAGTAACACCAAGATTCAAGTAACTTTATGCTAAATAATGTGATGCTAATCCGATGCTAATTAATTAAATTATACCCATTATTGTTGCATATCTCATTACCATAGTGAATTTAGCAAATCCCTAAGTTAAAAAAAACTATATTTTCGTTTGTATTTACGCTGTAAGGAAAGAATCTGCACTAATAGGCTGGTGCAGCATGACCTGATGTTCTTCCCCCTCCCTCCAACACTTTTAAAGTGAGGCTAAGGGCTAAATTCTATCTGCAGAGTATACTCATGCAGTACTTTATAATAGGATAGTCAGGAGACATAATGAGAGCGCCTGTCTCCAGAAGAGCATAAATTCAAAAGGGCAGATCCACAAAGCTCAGTTAGCCTATTTAACATAACGTTAATGTTCTGTCCTACTGTAGGCTTCCTGGGGCTCAGTAAGATTTGGCAGGCAGGCAAACTCATCTCTTTTTTCATGAAAAATAGAATCCTCCTAGAATTTTTGATAAACTTTATTTATGAGCACAAACAGAAATGAATAGAAAACTTTGGTAATGCATAATTTAGGAAAAGGTGAAAAAAAACCATACTATGACAGGGAGGGCAGTTTTGGGAGACCACTTAGCTGCAGAGGCAAGCTTGCACATTGCCCAAGCAGGAAACAGACCAGGAATTTACCAAGTGCTAGGGAGGGAGGATCTGTTACGCCGGAGTAGCCCGCAGACCAGACCTGTCCCTAGAACTGAGGTGGCAGGTACTAATACACACACCGAGAGAGCGAGGGACGTATCCGGGTTGTGGTATTAGATGGTGCCAGGCCAGATGGGGAGTATTGCGTGAATACTTGCCGGTACCGTTTTTTCCAGAAGAATGGTCGTTGCCGTTGCCGAGATCAGGGGTAGGAGAAGTATGGAAGGATCGAGCTGAGAGCCGTGGTTGGAGGGAGCCAGAAGGTACGTAAAAGGAACAATCCGAAGTTGAGAGCCAAAGGGGGAAGTCTGCCAAGCCGCATCAAAACCGAGAGAATTAAAGAACAAGCACTGTGAAACACCCATACAAAAACTATGACGAGCGAGGAAGCACAGGACAGAGATGGTATATAAAGCTGTAACAGTCAACCAGGAGATGGGGTGTGCCTGGAGGAGCCCAGGGAGCTTCAGTGCATTAGCTGCTGTTCTTAGAGCCCAGGTGACAGTCAGCAAGAGCCAGATTGTAACTGTGTGGTGTTAGGGGGCGGAGCCTGAGCGGGGATAAGTTCAGGGGCTGTTGTGTGTGCGCTGTAAGTCCGACGTGCGCATGAGAGGAAGCAACGTGGGGTGCACGCGGAGCAGCAATTCCACGCCGACGGCTGCGGCGTAGAGCATAGAGGAAGTACCTCGTGGAGCGTCCCACCATGCCGAGGGGTAAGTGATGCAGCTGAAAGGGGCTTGCGTGGTTGTAGAGGAAGGGTATGAGCAGTGTAAGGAGAGAGCCGTGAGCTCTGCCTGTGGCGCTGTGTGCTCACATTCCTAACAGGATCATACCAAATTCCAGAGGCCCGGGAAGGGTAGTTTCTGAGACAATAGACTGAATGACAATTACAGTACACTTAACATACTGTAGTGCCCACGGTTATTCTAACACAAACCAGTGGCAATCGCCAAAAAGACCCAGGTACATTACATGCTGGATACATGCCTTAAACTTGCCTTAAACTTGACCCAGCATTTCTGCATTGATTAATGGCCCATCAGATTAACAGCGGGGGTCCCTGGCAGTCCCATTCAAATGGAATGGGACTGCCAGGGACCCCTGCTATGTTAATCCTATGGGTCATTAGTAAATACAGAAATGCCTTAAACTTGCCTTAAACTAGCCAGGTTACACCCAGCACATACCCATAATGTAACCGGTCTAGTTTAAGGCAAGCTTTAGAATACTCGTGGTCTCGTCTGTACTATAAAATAAGCTATTGTAAAGGTAACTGAGAAACAACAGGAGAAATATAGAGCTGAAGACAGAAAGTTAACCTAAATTAATGTTAGGTTAAATATAATTCCTATGCACTAAAGCAAATAACGTAACATTAACCCAGTGCTTCTCCTTAAATAACGAATGATTATTGTTTATTCTGGTCATTTGTGCTAATGATTTGCTAACGAGGTCTTCCCCCTAACATCCCATATGCACTAGGCGGTTCATGTTAACTGACATTATTTAGGTCATAGTTAAAGGTGGCGTTATGGGTTTGGAGGAAGAGAGGTGTGGTGTGAGTCATTTAAATATATTTTGTATATTTTATTAGCATATCTCCTAGGTATCTATGGTGTGATCCTCTTTGATCACGTGTTTTTCCATATGTTATCTGGAGAGAGGTTTGAGGAGATATACATTAGCTGTGTGAATACCAGTTAAACTCAGTGAAAGTTATGTCCGTTGTCTATTTAGGTAACAGTTTTGCATTTGCCCCCAAGTGGTAAGTAGGGAGACCTTATAGAGACAGTTGGAGGGTTACTGTATATGGTAAGTTCATAAGCAAGGGGTCTTTATGGTAAGTATATATGACATAAGTACTTTGGAGTAACGCAAATGCTTCTTTAAAGAACTGATTTTAAAGATGGACCATAAAAGTGGAGAGAGAGGTCCTTGTCTGTAACGCTCGGCCTGCCCACAAGCCAGACGAGACCCCAGGACTGAGGTGGAAAGGAGTAATACCACACACCTAGCAGTAAACGGGGGCACGGCCAGAGTGTGGAAGTGGCGTAGGTGGTCCGGCTAACAAAAATGGAATGGGTACCGTACTTGCCAACTCCAGCGTAGAAAAGTAAAATACATAAGCCAATGGTTGTAGGATGGAGAGAGCAGTGTAGTAGAGTGTCCGTAAGCCTTGGTCGTGGAGTGGAGAGAGCAACGTAGTAGAGTGTCCAAGGGATATAGAAGTCTGCAGGGTAGTAATGTCCAAAGCCAGATCCAAGGGTTCCAGAGAGTAGCTTAGTAGAAGTCCAAAGCCAAAGGTCGATATCCATGGAGGTCAGCAGTATATCCAGGGACAGGAGTAGGAACTGAAAGACAAGGGGGCCAGGCAACAGCAGACAGCACCAAGGTACAGAAGCTATGCAGAGCAAGGAGGTAATGGTGAGGGGAGACTAAATAGGGGTCTGGGACCTATCAGAGGAAAGGGAGGGACGGAGGTGCAGCCCGAGGGAGGACCTGATAGAGGAGGAGTGCCTGGGAGGCTGGGACCTATTAGAGTGAGGGGAGGAAGGGAGGAGCAGCTTAAGGGAGGACCTGGAAGGGTAGAAGTACCTGGGAGGCTGGGACCTATCAGTGCAAGGGGAGGAGCGGAGGATCGGCACGAGGGAGGACCTGGAAGGGTAGAAGTTCCTGGGAGGCTGGGTCCTGCGAGGGGAGGAGCGGAGGAGCGGCCCGGGGAAGGATCCAATAGGAGTGAGGTGCCTGGGGGATGGAGTTGCTGGAGCAGGGGCAGAGAAGCGCGCGCACAGCTGCAGAGGAGGTGGAGTCAGGTGCACGGCGCCAGCAAAGAGCAGTCTGGGTCCGCGCGCACCCCAGAAGTGTGGGAGCGGCCGTGGAGGGGGCCGTGAGGAGTGGGGCACGCTGCCAGGGAGCCTGGGTGGCACGGAAACAAGGTAGGGAAGCGATGGAAGTGGGTATACCCGCAGCGCAGATCCTTACAGTACCCCCCCCTCGAGGGTCGGAGCCTGGACGAACCATCCAAGGTCTGAGGGGAAACTAAATAGGTGGCTGGGACCTATCAGAGGAAGGGGAGGGATGGAGGAGCGGCCCGAGGGAGGACCTGATAGAGGAGGAGTGCCTGGGAGGCTGGGACCTATTAGAGTGAGGGGAGGAAGGGAGGAGCGGCTTAAGGGAGGACCTGGAAGGGTAGAAGTGCCTGGGAGGCTGGGACCAGTGAGGGGAGGAGCGGAGGAGCTGACCGGGGAAAGATCCGATAGGAGAGAGGTGCCTGGGGGGTGGAGCTGCTGGAGCAGGGGCAGAGAAGCGCGCCATATGCGCGCAGCCGCAGAGGAAGTGGAGTCCGGCGCACGGCACCAGCAAATAGCAGCCTGGGTCCATGCGCACCCATAAGGGTGACACGCGCGACCCGGAAGTGCGGGAGCGGCCGTGGAGGGGGCCGTGAGGAGTGAGGCACGCCGCCTGGGAGCCTGGGCAGCAGCACAGAGACCAGGTAGGGAAGAGCTAGAAGCGGGTATACCCGCAGCGCGGATCCTTACTTTGTCACACATTGAGGGGTGGGGAAGTAAGTGAGAGGTTTGAGGCATGAGAAGAAGCAAGAAGGTCTATAGCGAGAAATTAGGGCTGAGATGTAAGGAAGGAAGATGAGTGTATAGCCTTAAAAGAATAGGATAATTTAATTAAATCAGGACACAAGTAGGATTTCAACAGAAGAAATGCTGAGACAGATTTAGGAGAGAGTGCAATTATTCTAGCAGCAGCATTTAAGAAACAGGTGAGAGGCAGGAAAGCCGGACAGTAAAAGGTTACAATAGTAAAGACAGAAGAGAATGAGGGCATGTGTTAGAGTTTTATCAGTAGACAATAGAGGAAAGTGTATATGTGTGTAATGTTACAGTGGAAACATATACAGGTTTTAGCAACAGTGTGAATGTGAGAGGATAATGTGAGGGGGTCAAATGTGACACCTAGGCAATGTGCTTTGATACTGGATGTATGATAGTGCTGCCAAAAAGTAATGGAAAAGGGAGGAGTAGGGCCAGGCTTGAGAGGAAGTATGAGGACATGTTAAGTTTGAGTCAGCAGAGGACCATCCAGGTTGATATAGCTGAAAGACATTCGTAGACCTTGGTCTGGACAGAAGGTGTAACATGAGGGGTTAAAATGTAAATGTGTGTGCTGTAAGCATATTGGTGATATTTGAGCGCAAAATATGTAATAAGGTCGCCTAGAGATAGTACAGATGCAGCGGTCATTATCCGAACATTTCACGGGTTGTATTCCTTAGCATACCCGGTCACGGTGCGTGATTTCTTGAATTTTTCCCGTGTTAAGATGCGAGTTTACTAGTGTTTTCATCAAGTGCAGAAAATTGCATTTTAGCGTTGTCTGCAATACCGTCGAAGATTAAGTTCATATACAGTTTATGGGAAAGTTTTTTCTGAGGCCCCTTAGCTTTTAGCCATACAAAAATTCTCGAACTGTAGAAGATTTAAAATATGAACGAACACAACAAAAAGTATTTTTAATGAATTAAATGTTTTATTTGTACACGATAATAAAGTTAAAACGAATAATATGAAAATACAACGTCACACTCCTTCCGAATGTAAAATGTATATTCCGCACATGCGTTTATGTTAAATTGGAACCCTGTTGAAACGCATATGTGTGTAATCACATTTCTGCGCATACGTGTCATTATGTAGCCTTGTTCAAAATGACATTACTGTACAGTAAGATACAGTAAGTTTCGTCACTGTACTTTAAGTGTATCTAAACAGTAAATCAAACATATTTTAAAGATTTTTATAGTATATGTCAAAGATATATTTACAGTAGATACAGTATATTTAAATGACATCTGTACTTTATTTATAGTACTACTGTAAGTTTATTTAAGCACTAAAACAACTTAATTTCAAGATTTATATATATGATATGTCAGATATTTATATATATTTAAATACCTTTACAACTTTATATAACAGTACTGTAGTGCCGACGAGTATTCTAAAACAAATCTGGGGCAATCACCAACAAGACCCAGGTACATGCTGGGTACATTCTGGGTACATGCTGCAACATTTCAGTGACATTTCTGCAGACAGACTAATGGCCCATCGGATTAACAGCGGGGTCCCTGGCAGTCCCATTCAAATTGAATGGGACTGCCAGCGACCCCTGCTGTGTTAATACGATGGGCCATTAGTCTCTGCAGAAATGTCACTGAAATGTTGTAGCATGTACCCAGCATGTACCTGGATCTTGTTGGTGATAGCACCAGATTTTCCAAGGCAAGTTTTAGAATACTCGTCGGCGCACCTGTATGTGCAGTATGTACAGTATAGTGCTACTGTAAGTGTAAGCACATATAAACAGTAAATGCCCATTATTTGCAAGATGTTAATACTGCTTATACTGTATACAGTACTGTACAGTATATCAATTAGATATGTATACAGTATACAGTACTGTGTATTTAAATGCCTTTAGTACTTTATGTATAGTACTACTGTAAGGGTCTAAACAGTAAAATCATACAGTAAACACACCAAAATGTATATTTATTTATTTATAAAATATTTTACCAGGAAGTAATACATTGAGAGTTACCTCTCGTTTTCAAGTATGTCCTGGGCACAGAGTTAAGACAAATAATACATGGTTACAAATACAGTTACATAAATGAACAGGGTATACATTATATACAAGACATTGCATGCAGAGTTAAAAAAAACATATATTATGGGCATATGAAACAGTTACAGACCAGATTAAAATGTGAGACAGCCTTAGATTTGAAAGAACTTAAACTGGTGGTGGATGTGAGAGTCTCTGGTAGGTTGTTCGAGTTTTGGGGTGCTCGGTAAGAGAAGGAGGAATGGCCGGATACTTTGTTGAGCCTTGGGACCATGAACAGTCTTTTGGAGTCTGATCTCAGGTGATAAGTGCTGCATGTGGTAGGGGTGAGGAGCTTGTTCAGATAGCTGGGTAGCTTGCCCATAAAGAATTTAAAGGCAAGACAGGAAAGGTGAACTTTGCGCCTAGACTCTAGTGATGACCATAGAGAAAAGAGAAAACTGGCACACAGTCCAATGAAGTGGGTCCCAGGATAACAAAAATAAATATTTATTGATGTGAAAACATCATGTTTTCACATCAATAAATATTTATTTTTGTTATCATGGGACCCACTTCATTGGACTGTGCACCAGTTTCCTCTTTTCTCTGCAGCTATCCATATCTACTTGGCTGCACGTCTACCAGGAATCCAAAGGACCAGTGCAATATGTAAGTACTTTTAACATTTTGAGGGGGACCATCCCCATTGGATGTATTATGGGGGTTTATTGCTTGCCCCTACCTCAGGGATCTTTTGGCTCCACAGAGGATGTTATGTCTTATTAGACTGAGTTCTTTTCTCCATCATTTGTGTGATCAAACACTGGAGTGCAGTTGTCACTACAAATTTTACATGGATATCTTTCAGTGATAAGTGCTCGTGTTTATTTAAGATCAAGAGACAATATTCATTCAACAAATTGAGTGGGTCCCAGGTTACAAAAAAAAGATGTTTTCACATCAATAAATATTTATTTTTGTTATCCTGGGACCCACTTCATTGGACTGTGCGCCAGTTTCCTCTTTTCTCTACAGCTATCCATATCTACTTGGCTGCACGTCTACCAGGAATCCAAAGGACCAGTGCAATATGTAAGTACTTTTAACATTTTGAGGGGGACCATCCCCATTGGATGTATTATGGGGGTTTATTGCTTGCCCCTACCTCAGGGATCTTTTGGCTCCACAGAGGATGTTATGTCTTATTAGACTGAGTTCTTTTCTCCATCATTTGTGTGATCAAACACTGGAGTGCAGTTGTCACTACAAATTCTAGTGATGACCAATCTAGTTCTTTGAGCATTTCGCAATGATGTGTGTTGTGGTTGCATTGGAGAACAAAACGACAAATTGAATTGTAGAGGGTGTCAAGTTTGCTAAGGTGGGTTTAAGGTGCCGAGCCATATACTATTTCTCCATAGTCAATAATTGGCATTAGCATCTGCTGTGCGATACGCTTTCTGACCAGGAGACTTAGGGAGGATTTGTTCCTGTAAAGTACCCCTAGTTTGGAATAGGTCTTGGTTGCCAGGGTATCAATGTGCATTCTGAATGTTAAGTGGGAGTCAAACCATAAGCCCAGGTATTTAAAACTAGTGACAGGGGTTTGGGTGGTGTTAGCGTTGGTTCTAATCAGGAGCTCAGTCGCTGGAAGCTTTAAAAATTTAGTCTTGGTCCCAAATACCATTGTTACAGTCTTGTCAGTGTTTAAAAACAGTTTGTTTTGGGAAATCCAGTTTTCAGGTCTCAAAAAGTCAGACTGAAGTATGTGTTCAAGTTCAGAGAGGCTGTGGCTTTGTGTATATAGGATTGTGTCATCTGCATACATGTGTATTGAGGCTTCCTTACAAGCTGTGGGAAGATCATTAATGAACACTGAGAAGAGTAGGGGCCCCAGAACAGAGCCTTGCGGGACACCACAGGTGATATCCAGGGGGTTGGAGTTAGAGCCTGAGATGGACACATGTTGGGATCTTCCTGATAGGTAGGACTGAAACCAGTTTAAAGCATGCTTCCCTATTCCAGAGCTCTGGAGTTTGTTCAGCAGGATAGCAGTTTTGAATTGGCTAGGGAAATTTGTCTTGGTATAGTAATCGCTTAATTGGGAGTGGACACATTTTTCCATGACTTTGGATAGAATTGGGAGAAGTGAGATTGGCCTGTAGTTTGAGACAATGTTTTTGTCCCCACTTTTGAATATTGGGACAACTCTGGCAGTTTTCCAGGTCTTATGGATATGGCCTGCAGACAGGATAGAGTTGACTATGGAAGCAATTGGTTTGGGAATGGCTGGGGCACCAAGTCGTAGGAACCTAGATTGTAGTAAGTCAGGTCTGCATTGGCTGCTTAGTTTTAGTTTGAGGAGCGCTTGTGTAATCTCCTCTTCAGATACTGGGCCAAATTGTAAATTGTGGGCAGTGTTGGGAGGGGGTGGGGCTATGTGGGTACTCCCAGGATGAGATTCAGGTTTGTGGTTTGGTCTGCGTTTCACTAATAAGTTAGTGGCACACCCCACAAAGTAATCATTGAATGCATTTGCAATGTCAGTGGTGTTTGTCAGAGTAATATCCCCCTTAGTGATATTACTTGGTTGTTGATGGTTAGGAGGCTGGAATATATTGTTGATCACCTTCCAGAAGTTAGCTGGGTTTGATGTATTCTGTTGGAGATTGTCAGAGTAATATTGTGCTTTTGCGTGCCTTGTTTGCCTTGTGCACATGTTCCGCAGGCATCTGTAGTGATTCAGAACCTTGGTAGTGCCAGTTACTTAGTAGCTTTTCCACAAGGCATCCCTGAACTGGTAGAGTGCAATAAGGTCAGTTGTAACCCATGGAAGGTGGGCTCCCCATACCCTTATTTTGCGTAGTAGAGCATGGGTATCACAGAGTTATAAGAACTCGGATTGGAAATAGTCAAGCGCAGAATCAGGGTCGGGAATTAAATCGATTCTGTGCCATGGGCAGTTGGTAAGGTCATCCATAAACTGTTGTGGGTTAAAGTTTTTAAATGTTCTAGTGAGGAGAACTTTAGGGCTTAATTGGAGCGGTTTAATTTTCCTTACACAGTACACTATTGCATGGTCACTGAAAATGTCAGGAAGGATGCCAGGGATTAGATTCTGCTGGGGTTTGAGGAGAGAATCCAGTCTAGCAAGGAATGGTTATGAGATTTCAGGTTTGTCCGTGTGGGTTGGGAAATGAGTTGTGATAGGTTAAGTGACTTGAGTTGTATCTGGATTTTGTGGTTTCTAGGGTCAAGCCAATTGAAGTTGAAATCCCCAAGAACTATCAGGTCACTCTTCTCATTCAGAGAGGAAATGGAGCCTAGAAACTGGGTGATATCAGTCAGGGGTTGTAGAGGGGCTTTAGGGGGGCAGTAGATGCCAGCAAGCAAGATGGGCTTAGAAAAGGGGAGGCAGATTTTGCCAACTAGCATTTCAAAAGAGGGTGGGCTTGGGGGGCAGTTTAACAGTGTGAATTGTAAGGTGTCTGCAATATAAAATAACACCCCTCCTCCTCTCTTTGACCTATCTCTCCTAAAATGGAGTATCCCTGAATGGCGATATTTGCATCAGGTGTTTTAGGGGTTAGCATGTTTCTGTAACAACGATGGCTTTGGGTTTATGCATAAGGCACCATGCCCTTAGTTCGTCCAGTTTGGGCAGCAGGCTCTGGATATTTATATGGGTGACAGATAGCCCTTTTTGGAATTTAAATGTGGAATTCTCAGGTGTATGGAACAGAGCTGAAATAGGAGGACCTGGGTTAGGTTCAATATCACCTGCTAAAGAGAGTAATAGTATGAGTAGAAATGTGGGTAGTTGTTTGCAAGTTGTAAATTTGTGGTGTTTGCCATTAGAGGGATAAGTGGTTGTTGTGCTGGTTTTTAGAGTTCAGGGTGTATGGTGATGTTGGGTGTGGGCCAGGATGGAGGAGTTTGTACTGTATAGAGGGAGTAACATCTCCATGAGGCCAGGAGAAAGAAAAAGTTAAGATGCAAAGCAGATTCATTATGCCAGAGGTAGACAGTGCTGCATGGAGCTGTTGTGAGCAAAGTGAGTGTGTGCAGACTAAACAGCAGGGGTGTGCCTGTTACTTGTCAAATGTTTTGCTGCATTGCAATGCTAGAGTCAATTCAGGGTTTCAGTGGGCTGAGTGGGTTTGGGAGGTATTTTTTTCAGTCAGTTTTGGGAAAGGCTGCAGTGAAATAAGTTGTAACGGGGTGGGGGGTTAAAATATGCAGAGATATGTAACTGTCATGTGCTCCTAAAATATGTATGGTTAAAATATGCAGGTTAACAAGCATGGGATGAAAGTTTGGTCATATAAGCTCACTGTTTGTTGCCTTGAGTAAAAGAGTTTGCAAAAAGATGCAGTCCCCAGTCACCTGTAGTCAAACTATAGTCTAACTATATCTTGTCACTTAAAATTATCACTTTTAATATATCACTCTTAAGATGCCAATACTAAAAGAATGAAACATTTTGTTTGTACAGGATAATAAAGAAAACAAGAAATAATACAAGAATACAAAGTCGCCTATTCTTCAAAATGTACAATCTTGTCTTTATCTTTTTCACAATGGCTGGTGCTTCTTGGACATCTTTGTCTGTAAAGAAAGAGACAATATTATATATTTACAATCGCACCAAACATTATCCAGATTTTTTGGTGGTTAGGTAGAAAGGGCATGACATGGGGAGCCATACATTATGACTACAGTACATTGTGACTACTGAACACATGAAAAAACTACAGTATTAAACCATGACGCCAGTACAGTCCATTGTTAAACAGTATCATATAGTTTTTGAGGAGGGTTGAGGAGACAAAGCATGCATGGCATGGCCTACAGCATTTTACAGTAGGACAAGAGGTTTTAAAGTACATTAGGTTTTGGGGGGTTTGGGGGGAAGGGACATGGCATGCATGGATTTGAACACTGTCTCACCTGGCAGTATTGCTGGGAGAGTTTCCTGCACCGTGGGAAGGAGGGTGGGGGGTTTGGAGGAGGGGGGGGGTTCTGCACGTTGTCTTTGCCCAGCTCCAGACATGCAAAAAAGAAAATAAGCATTAAAACAATTAAATAATTTTAACAAATCAACTGTTTTTTTAAGATTAAAAACATTGGCAGTGCATCTGTATTTGTAAATACATTTATAACAGTATGCCTCAAAAGGCTATTGATGCTGTCTCTCACGGTTTTCATAAGAAGACTTGTAGCTTTAAAATTGCACTTCACTTCCTCCATAATTGTTGTCCTTATATCTGCTGGAAGAGCCTTCTTGTACTTATTGCCTTCATAATTGAAATTTTGAGTCCCCTCACTGTACAGTTCAAAACTGACGTGGTGTTTAAATATTAAATGTGCATATTTCTGAGGTAGACCAGCAGATGTGATCTTGTATTTCTCCCAGACGCTCTGGTGCAGGTCTCTCAGGGTGATGTCTGGGAGCTGTACAATTGTGAGGAATCCGCTCCTGGGTTTTGGCCTGAACTCATCCTTGCATAGCTGTGGAGTTTCCAGACAACCCCTCCTTGCTGCTGCAATCAAGAACCACCTGTTCTGGACTCACTCTGCAGTCTCATTCATGCTGTTTGCTATGCAGCTCTGTCCCTATTGGCTGCCCATGCTATTTAGGGTTAGTCCTTCCCCCCAAGAAGTGGCTAAGCATAATCCAAGTCTGTTTGGATGTAATGGTGCTTGCTACACGCACGCCTGTCTGGCCATTCTGTTCCTGTGTGAAGCACTGGTTCCCCAGTGCTAAGCTTCTAGTTAATGTGGCCTGCTGCATATTTCCCTTGCAGAGGCCTTCATGCTGTCCTACCCCTGTCCTCCTTACAGGGGCCCCTTTCCTATGCTGAAGCTGCTCCGCTGAAGTTCCTGCTTTCCTTGCTGAAGCATCCTGCTGAAGATTTCCTGATGACTACTCTAACTTGTGACCGCGACCATCGCTCCTATGCCGCCTGCCTTGACCCCAGCCTGGATAACGTTAACGCTGCTTTCTCCAACCGTGAACCAGCTATGTCTGACCACGGAATCTGCACTTCGGACCTGACTCCGTGGCCTAAGGTCGGTGTATATACATCCCCACCTCAGCCCCGCGGTCTGGTACCAGTTTGTGGCAAGCACGATTGTTACAACAATCTTGGATGCTGGAGCGGGTGTGCTTCTGGCAGTGGGCGTGGGTAGATGGTCGGTGAGGATGCTGTCCTCATGTCGTGGCCTAGCACTTACCGGGCTTGTCATCTCCTCCAACAGAAGGGTATACATGTATTCTGGAGACAGAGGGGGTGAGCATGGGGGGGGCGTGGTGTGCTTGGTGTTGGCACCGTGATGATCTTATCCAGGGATTGAGAGGGTGCATGGGTGGGGTGTGTAAGCGGTTCCTCCATGGGAGAAAAAGGTGCCTCCAGACCCCCCTCTTTCTCCTGCATAGGACATACTGGGGCAGGGACTCGATTCAAAGAATAGAGTCCTGCGATGTTCCTCTCAATCTTATCCAGACAAATCCACATGCACCTATTCATATTCACCATGGTCTCCAAAAGACGATCCATCTTTGCCTCCGTTCAGTCCCTGTATTGCTCTGTTGAGTTGTCAGTGATATCGATACCACTGAAAAAACCAGCATGCGGGTGACCGATCTGGATCTGGTGCAAGGAGTGCTGGTGTCACCTGGACAACATGTGCGTGACTGGGTGGTGGTGGAGGTGAGCTGGGGGCTTCGGGACTTACATTGGCATTGCTGGGTGCTGGAGCAGGTGATCTGGGGGTTTACGGAAGAGCATGGTGGACAAAGGGCCAGAGCGGGCGGATGTTTTGGAATCGGTGGTGGTGGGCGATGGAAGTGAAGAGTCCGGGACATTTGATTCTGCTTCGGTGGGCACAGGGGCACTTCTGGTGTCCATCCAAACAAGTTGATCCTTGTGGATTTTGGGCATTTTCTTCTTCACATAATAAGGGCTAGGGTGCGTTGCCTTGGGAGCCTTCAGAACCTTCGGGATCTTTTCTCTAGGCACCTTTGGCTTGAAACCAGCTTCCTACTTTTGCTTTCTCGTGGTCAACACAGCAGAAGAAAGCAGGTTCAGATATAGATCAGTGTGTTGGAGGCTATGCATTTTGTGTCACCTTTTATGCACTTTGTCCCTATTGGAATTTTTGAGCGGGCATGGACACAAGCTGCAGGTGTTAAAAGTGGGCGTACTGTGTACATTACTTAACTTGTCAAGCGAGGTCCATTACATTATAAATACGTCATCACTTCCATTGATTCAATGCACATTGAATATACAACAAATGTACATTCCTCTGTGCTTGATTTATTTTCTAAAGCAGCGATGCCGAAGAAAATTATTTCAAAGGATCTCAGCATGAGAATACAGGACATGTATAAGAAAGGATACAGAATTTTACAGATCAAACGCTGGTTACTGAATTCGGGCCTCGATTTAGACTCGATTTAGAAAAAAAGCACTGTCAGCTATCATGCTCATGGTCAGGCATAAAGTGTAAGCGGAGTCCCCCAGTCACAACAGAGTATGTATTTTTGAACTGTTGTGAATTGTTGTAAAATACAATAAAAGTTATGTCTTCCTTCATACTGTACCATGTGTGTGTGATATTTCCATAAACAGTATGATACTGTAAGCAGACCAAACCTACCAAAAGTTGAAGGTATTGAATAGAATTCCTGCACCCCCCAAAACAAATGACAGTATTCCACCTCATAAAGAAATGAAAATGTTTTTCTTAAAATCACTCATATATTAAAGCCTGCTTGTGAAAATAAATTACGACTTCGGTTTTTTTGGACTTGAAAATCCCATTGGCAGTGAAGCCATTCTAGACAATTTACTGTAGAATGCAGGACTTCACTGTCATGCAAATGCACGTGAAACCAGGCCAAGAACAAAAGGCTAAAACATAATGTTTTTTTCTTGTTTCAGATCTCATGGCCCGGGGGAGTGAAGGTGTTGATAAGGAGCCGGTTACCTTTTGCTTGGTTTACAGAGGGAGGTGTGGGGAAAGGCACAACTACATTAATTGTTTAATCTTTGTGTGATTCTGGGTTGACTGCAGGATTACTCTTGAAAGAAATCATTTGAACTGTTGTAAAATATAATAAAAGGTACTGTATGACCCCAAGTGGAAGGTATTGAATAGAATTCCCCCTCCCCCTTAGATTTCCTTAAAATCCCTCATTTATTAAACTTATTTGACTTAATTTTATTTTTGTGGACTTGAAAATCCCATTGGCAGTGAAGGTATTGAGTAGAATGACCCCCCACCCCCCCCCCCCAACTTCATTAATAATTTGTTTTTAAAAATTCTGGGTTTCTTGCCTGAATAATTTATACCTGCAAAGCCCAATTATATATTGCTAAAATAATAATGTTGTGATTTGAACAATGTTGTAATTGATGAAATATTTTTAAAAAAGCATTACATAAAGTAATTGTTCAATTTATGAATCCATTCACAAAAAAAAAAAAGGATTTGCCTTCCTTTTTTTTTGTCTCGACTGGAAATTTACATTGACAGTGAAGTCATTCTAGCTATATTACAGGGCAGGTCTTCTTATCAGCATGCAAGACCCGAAGCATACGTAATCTGTCTTTCTGTGTGAATGTCGTGGATCGGCCGGGGAGGTGTTGATAATGAGTTAAATGCCTTGTCCTTCGCGTTGTGGGGGGCATGGGGAAGGTTCAACTAAAAGGTTTCATCTTTGTGTACATAATGCTGTGATGAGCGTGCAGGATTACAGTTGAAAGAAATCACTTGAAATGTTGTAAAATATAAACAAAATGTTTCAGGCCCTGAAGAGTCATAGAGAAATAAAAACATAGTGATTTTATACATGTAAAAATTGATTAAGTATTAAAACCAGGAAATGTAAATTTCCATACCAGCAGACAAATAATGAAACCGTCTTAGACTTTTAGATAGCTACTGTAGTCCCGTGCCCTTAGCTTGCTGAAGGTGGGGGGGAGGTGAGATGCAACTTAATTGGTCTGTCTTACAGTACTGCATGGCTGATCAAGAAAGGATTTGAAAACAACTGTTTGACTGTTTGCAAATGTAGTTATTTCTAAATCTTTAAATTGATTAAATATGAAAAAAATGCATCACAATATTTTCCATTAACCATGAAGTGGAATAAAATGAATAAACATCTCGGTGTGAAAATGTATTAAAGCTTATGACATGTAATTGAATCATAGTGCACAGTGTGTTGTCCAAAAAAATACTGTAGTGTGGCAAAGTGTTAAATGTGTGAAGCTAGTAATACTGACTGTATAAAAGTAAAAAAGTCAACATTTTGAAAAAAGATATTAGAGTTCCATCGAACTTCATCCTTATCTTTTGATGCTCGATTTCAAAGTTTTGTTTCTGAAAAATAAAATGCTATAAATTCCGGTAGTGCACATGCGTCAAGTCACGCTCAAGTGCGCATGTGTACAAGCATTGATGGGTATGGCAGGCATACAGTTCACTATACCAGGCTGGTCTCCTTTGTGCCTTACACCACTAACCCCTGATCGGCCCGGCGTCAAATGACGTGCAGTGTCATGTGACGTCACTTTGCCATATTAAATTTATGCTGGTTTACCATGACGATGCATTGCTGGAAGGGAAGGTACTGTAAGTTGATTATGGAGACTACGCTCATTCCCCCAGCATTTAATTTAAATGCCTGGGGGGAGAGCGTGGGACCTGTATAACTGATGCCCCCCCCCATAAAATCTAGCGCCCCTCAGGGGAATTAAACTTGATACTGTATAGTACATATTTACCTTCATTTACCTTCATTATAAACTTTGCCAACCGGGTGGAGATGAGCCAATGTCAGAGGTGTATTGTGCGTATAAGCTAGGGTCACTCATGTATCTGCATTATATTTATCTTCATTATATACGTTGCCAACTGGGTGTAGATGACCAATGTCAGGGGTATACAGCATTGTGGGTAACAGTCGGGATCACTCATGTAATCAATATTATAGTTGATAGGTGCCTGCTGAAGCTGGTATTCAGGCTGGGCCAGGTAGCAAGGATTGCTGCTCACCAGGTTTTCAGTCACGGTCATCCCGTTATTGCAATTGTATTGAGAAGCCAGTTTGGGAACACTGCAGGGTCGGGAAGTACCTGTAAGAATCTTAAATTGATGAAACCCGACCTTTCTTCTTTTGCAAACACCATGAGCAAACATACTGGCAAAAGCTGGTAGCACAGACCAATATCCTCTTGTAAAGGTATCTTCCAGAGGAGGGGCTGTGCGAGAAAAGCAATCCTCATTAGTTAATGTTTGCCTTACCGAATGCTTCCAGCCACGTTGGTTCAGTAAAAATTTGAAGAATTAATATTTTTCAATCATATAGTCGTAAATCTCTGCTAAAGTCGCGTTCTTATCTGTTCCAGCATTAATTCCAGAAAATATGAGAAATGCGTAACTGCATTGTGGTTTGGTATAAGGACTTGACATGATGTCTATTCAACAAGCGCAGGGATAGCAATGTAGAAACACAGGTGTCAAGGGTTGATCTATGTCTTGAGTGGATCCCAGTGGCAGGAACAGCAGGGAGCGAGGTCGGGTCACAAGCAGAGGTCAGAGGCAGGCGGCAGTCAGCATGGTCGGGGTCACAAGCAGAGGACAGAGGCAGGCGGCAAATAGTGTGGTCAGGGTCACAAGCAGAAGTCGAAGGCAGGCAGCAGATAGCGTAGTCAGGGTCACAAGCAGAGGTCGGCATCGAGGAGACTGGAACAGGACAATAGCAATAGCAATAGCAACAGCAGTAAACACAGGAACCTAGCAGGAGCTGAGAAACCAGTTTAAACAGGCACTGAAAGACAGGAAGGGGGAGTTTATATAGGCAGGCTGAGAGGTAGAGCACAGGTGCAGGGGTGTCAGGTTTCAGGGTCTGGAATGCTCCTTGAGAGAGCTAGTAGAGCAGCAGCAATCCTGGTGGACAAGTATGGGTACTGCAGGCTTGAACAAGACAATGGGACAAGCATTGTGCATACTGTGAAGATTTTACTTATGAAACAACTAAATTTGATAACGTCTTACATGATCAAGGTCACATTACAATGGATGATTGTAGTGGCCACCCTTTTTATTTTGTTTTTAAACACCTGCAAATTGACTACACACAACTCACTGGTTGCTCTGTGCAACGGGACTCACTTTTGCCATTTGGCGGAAACACGCAGAACAGCACCTAAACAAATCACAGTAATCACGGAAAATCAACAACGGTAAACATGCATGTGATTGACAGCCTTCACGGAAGATTAATGAGGGTATGCTGTGTGGAAACGGCGCCAAGAAATTTTTGAATAATGGCCGCTGCATCTGTATATAGAGAGAAAATAGGTTCTAGGACAGAACCCAGGATTGTACTCACAGAGAGATCTACAAAAGAGGAGGAGTTGTTTTCCAAATGAGACACTGAAAGTATGATGTGAGAGGTAAGAGGAAATCAAACATAGAGCTCTGTTTCGGATAACAAGAATATGGAAACTATGAAGAAGAGAGTGGTCCATAGTATCAAAAGCTTCAGAGATGTCGAGTAATAGAGGCAAGGTTTAATAACCTTGGAATTTGGCAGTATGAAGTTCATTAGTTATTTTGGTGATGGCTATTTCAGTGGAGTGAGCAGTGCGGAAGCCAGATTGTAGAGTCTAGAAGAGAATAGGAGTTAAGAAAATGCCAGCAAGAGACTAAAAGGCATTCAAGGACTTTAGAGGCAAAAGGCAAGAGGAAAACAGGGCAATAGTTAGGGAGACAGGTAGGATCACGCTTGCTATTTGTAAGTACAGTAATTGTACAGGTACTGTAACTGTGCTTGACACAGGTGTGAAAGGGACCAGAGCAGAGGGAGAGATAAACATATGGGAGAGTGAATGGATTAGAGTGCAAGCAAGGGTCTTGAGGAGATGAGAGGGCACATAGTAAAGGGAGAGGAGGAAAGCAACAGCGAACAGGTACACTTTATACATACATACTGTACATGTACAAACATACATACAGGAATCTGCTTTTCATGAATGTATATAATTAAACAGTCTTGCTGCATCAAATTCATTTTTGGGTTGCAACTTAATTCTGCCATAACACTATTAGCAATCCTTTTAACATTTACAACAAGTTAAACTGTATGTACAATTATTTGCACTTTATCCTTTTTTTGATGCACAAAGACATTATTTTCAGTCCAAACCATTAACATCTCTCTGTCTAGAAAAGTTTTAAATTATATTTTTTTGACGCTGATGGAGCAGGTGAGAAATGTTATTGCATAGGCCAAACAAGTGCAATTTTATATTAGATTTCCCTGACACCATTTTAAGCCATAAAAGCAGTTTGGGTGCTTGTGCATAGGCCCCTAAATCTTAATGTAGCATTTAATGCCACATTTCAAGTTTCTAGATGTCTTTTTCTGTCCTAACCAAATACGGGGTTTGGAACATAATCAGGTTATCATAGCAACCAAAATCTATAGAAACAGAACAAATAAACCATTTTTTTAATCCAGCAAATCCACTTTTGCTGTTTTGGCTTTAACATTTTCTCTCTGGCAGCTTACTGTACATTTCACTATGTGACTAATACACAATGCAGTTCATGTTTCACTCCTTCTCTAAACAAACAAAAATATTTCAATAACTCTATAATCAACATATGAATTGTCTATTCACTGAAAGGTACAATCTGCAGGAATTCTCTTTTTTTGAAAGACAGAGAGCAATTTGAAATGAGAGAGAGCGAGAATATGAGAGAGAGAATAAATGAGAATGAGAGCGAGATTGAGTGATAGAATGACAGAGAGAGAGTGATAGAATGCTTTTTTGTCACAAAATTGGTGCAGGAAAATGCAATTTAAAATTGTGCTTGTGTGCTCATATGTACAGTACTAAAGAAACATTTTGCACCTGTGCCATCAGATTCCATAAATATCTATTTTTTTTTTAATTGAAAGTCGCTCTCTCCCTCTCTCTCTCTTTCTCTCTCCTCAACATTTTTAGTACCCAAGACAGATTTTGATGAGGGAGTCTGTCACAGGAGACCAGGGAAATTACCTGGGATCAAACACCAGATAGAAAGAAGGAGTAAAAGAAAACAAGTTTATTTTGACCAGAGTGTACAGGCACAGCATACAGTATATACATGAAAAAGATCTTACAGTCACCAAAACAGGTGTTACAGGAGGAATCCTAGCTAGGTATGTGATGGACGCAACTTCACCCAGCTTACCAAGAGCAGCTTCCACATTACATAGGGGTCCAGTCTCAAGACATTGGGTAGGCTCTTTCTGCAAGAGAAAGTTTGAACTTCCCTTCTCAGATTAGCACCAAGCCTCATTCTGGGGTGTCTCCGGCAAACCTCGGAGCACACCACTTAGTTAGCTTCCACTCTAACTCCACGGATGACTGTGTTACTGTCAGGAATCAGGGCACACACCGCCCTCGGCGCTGCCCTTCCTTACCTGTACCGCTGGCTGCGGTTTCCTCCGCCCTGCTCGGCATCGCGGGCCGATCCTCCGTCCCCCCGAGGCTCTCACACACGCCGCCGACGCTACTGCTGGACATGCGCCCTCTTCTCTTACAGGACGCGCGCCTCTCAACTTAATTTATGCACTGCACCGGCCGTGTAGCTCCGCCCCCCAGCTGTCCCAGCTCTCAGGCTCACGTCCTCTTACTGTTCACCTGCAGCAAACCAGGCCATTAACCCCTGCTCTATCACAAAGGGCTCCTGGGCGCGCCACTGCTCTGCCCCTTCCTTCTATTGGCCCTCCTCACTTTATTACCCCTGTGATTCCTCTCCAACCTCGCTCTGCATAGTTCGTCTGCCTAGTGCTGTTGGATACTGTGCCTAGCTCTCTCTCTGTTTCAGCTTTGTTACCGAACCGGTTTGTCTTCCTACCCTCTCTGGCTCTACGACCTCGGCTTCCACTCGACCACGCTTACCTCTCTGACCCCCTCGAACTCGGCACTTGGACCTCTACTACCCAGAACTCTGTTACCCTTGACCTTGGCTTCGGACCCTACTACGGCTCCTTCTCTACGCCCGGATCTGGCAAGTTAATACTACCAACTCTGGTACCCCTGGCCTTGACCAAGCTACCCAATCCACACTCCAGGCACTCTCTCACTACTGTGGGTGCGTGGTTACTCACTATCCACCTCAATATTGAGGGTTAGTCTAGTCTGCGGGAAGAACAGCGTGACAGGTACTGAGATTGGTAGCTCTTTACATAGACCTGAGCCTCTATCTTAGATTATGGAGGGAGGGGAGCTGTTGACCAATAACAGCACGCATACTGCATGTTGGCCAATCACAGAGCGAGGGCTTGCCTGTGATGAACCAATCCAAGTTAGGAGCAGTGACTGTGCATTAAAAACAGCCCACAGGGGCAATGAGAGCGGCACTTACAGGTCTGATACCAGCAATGGTTCCCACAGCTGGTCGGATATGTCCCGCATAGATAGTTGCCTCAGTGTCTGGGATAGAAAACGGCTCCACTCTTTGAGCCAATGCCTCCCAGACATGAGTATCACCCCCCTCTCACAATGTTCCCACACACTGCACTTTCCCGCCTTGTTTAATACAAACTCGGATTCCTTTGTGTGCAGGTTGGATAAGTTAATTACCAGCCTGGTACACAAAACAGACACAAAAATATATGGAACACTGTAAGAGATAACTTCCGGTGGGTGGCCATTTAAAAAACCCACAAGGCTTTTTTTTTAACAAGTGGTGAGGTGGACTCTGGTTACAGCATCAGTACCTTGTGTGGGTTACCGTCTATCGCCACCCCCCAGTCCAACTGTGGCATTGTGGCTTTCTCCAATGCAGTGGAGATTTCCTGGCGGGATGTGTAGCCCTTTATTTCTGTTCACTTCTGCACGTGATTCTTTGTTTTTTCCTATGTTTCTAACTGTTTTTGTGTCTGTTACAATACAATTCTTTGTACACTTACCTCTGAGTACTGCCTCTCTTTGATGTCCTGCTTCCCTGCTGGATTGTAACGTACTCTTTTCATTATTTATGGGACTAGCACCAGGCTTATTTGGATTACAACGTTGGAATTCTTGCTGTTTTTCTTACGAATATATATATATATATATATATATATATATATATATATATTAGAAAAGAAAAAAGAGAGAGAGCGCACGCCCCATAGCATAATACAGTACATTTATTGAGAAAGGGGAGGAGGGGGTAGAAAATCCACTCACAAGGGTAGGTTAAAATCAAGCAGTGTGTGAAATATATCACCGCCAACTCTGGCCACTCAGCCTCCAGACCCTGCAGTCCAAATCTCACTTGAAGCTGCTGGTAGATTTTCTCTGGTGCATGCACGTGACGAAACGCGTTAGGGAACGGAACTGCGTCATCACGCAAGCGCATGACAGACCGTATCGAGCGCTGATACACATTGCGGCCAGCAGAGATTGGAGATGTTCCTAAAACTCAAAGATTGCATCATTGATTTTAAGGAGCCTTTCTACTCATGCACCAGAGAACATCTACCAGCAGCTTCAAGTGAGATTTGGACTGCAAGGTCTGGAGGCTGAGTGACCAGAGTTGGCGGTGATATATTTCACACACTGCTTGATTTTAACCTACCCTTGTGAGTGGATTTTCTACCCTCCCCCTCCTCCCCTTTTCTCAATAAATGTACTGTATTATGCTATGGGGCATGCACTCTCTCTCTTTTTTCTTTTCTAATAGGTATTATCTGGATGTGGTTCATCCTATTTGAGAGCTGGCGGAGATCCCCACATACCAGGACTATTTTTTCTTATTTAAGGATTTTCACTCAAGGACTGGTTTTTATATCAATTTTTCTTTTTGCTTGTATTTTATGTTATCACATGTTTTTGAGTGTTGTCTTAAATTGTTTTTCACGAAATAGGAGCACATAATATATGTTATATATATTTATTTTAGATTGTAGTATACACATCTATAATTTTTTGTGATTTTGCCTATTTAGAAATATTCATTTAAATTATCATTAATAATATTTTTAGACTATTTCAACACTTCTTATTTGGCACTACTTCACTCCCTTTTCTTTTTCATATATATATATATATATATATATATATATATATATATATATATATATAGCAACTGTAAATATTCCTGTATATTCATTTGCATGTCTTAGACAGGTCTGCAACCCTGTCTTTCACCATTATCACCCAGCACACAGCACTTCCACTGCAGCAAGGGATTCTGGGAAATGACATGCAAATGAGCACACAGTGCCACCTTTTATCTCATGCTCACATTACATGAGCAACCCTTAGCCAATGCATGCTGCTTTAAACACAGCTTTTAAGTAAGGGCTTGGGAGATGCAAAGTCAGTGAACCCACTCACCGACATGTTTCAATTTTTTTTTTTTTTTTTTAATTTTTATTAACGTTCACATTATTAACAATCAGTAAGTATCACTTTACAGAAAGTAATAAACAGAACACATCACAATACATTTCTTATATTGCTGAGAGAGAAAAAAACAATACAAAGGCAAAAAAAGAAACCATTACTTCAAGATTCTTTCATCTCATTCTTACAACCCAAACCTTAAAACTCAACGCCTTTCTCCGCTCTCTAGTACTGTGATCATCTTTTTTAATTCTTCCTCCATACGTTCCAAACCTCTCTTACTTTTCTCTAACTGGAATCCATTCCTCACATCAGTTTCACACGCGTCCCTTACAGCTTTCACGTCCCAATATTTCCGCCCAAATTTCCACCCTATTCGTTTGTGCAAAACCTCTTCCTTTGTGAGCCCTACTTCATCTTTTCCCTGGGTGCTCCTTCCCTTTCTATCTCCCGCTGAATTTGCCTCTTTTGCCTGTGCAATCCCTTTCTGGTCTGCCTTTTCTTCACTTTCGCTCCCGCATACACTTCTCTGTATTTTAGTTCCCTCCACGCTTATCTGTTTTTTTTGTGAGGATGAGCTATTGCTCTCGCTACTCTCCTTCTCCCTCACCTCTCCCCTAGCCTCTTTTATTTTAACCCACTGCACATACTCCTTTTTTAGTTCTTCATATTGCTCTTTTGTCAGCTGTTTTCTTTGGTATATATTTTTCTAATCTTTCTATTATCTCTTCCTCACTACTCCCCCCATGCTGCTTCTGAAAAATACCCACCCAAAATAGAACATCTCCCACTGCATCCTCAAAATGTTCCATTTTCTCTTTTAGGGTTACTTTCCCTGATACTTTCCCAACTTTACCCTCTACACCTTCCTCTCTAGGCTCCACTTTACTCTGGTTATCCTTATCTTCCTTTGTTTCTATCCCTTGCAGATTTTTATGCTTTTGAGCTTTTTTTCCTCCTATTTCCATTCCTCCTCCAAAACATCTTGGGGACCTTCCCTCACCCTCTGTGCATCTTGAATCTCCATACTTTCTGCCCAGCTAGGTTCCACCACACTCAATGATCGTATTTCCTCCTCCCCCGCATCTTTCTGATGGACTGCTCCCGTCTCCTCCCCTCCCCCCACCTCCGGTTTCTGGGCCAAGGAGTCCAGGAAGAGATCTTCCTCTTTTTTCTCCAAGATATCGCTTGTAGAACCCGCCAAAGTTTCTTCAATTTCTTCTCCTGAAGTTTCCTCAACTACTGTAATCTCCTAAAATCCCTCTACATTTGCAGACTCTTGTGTACACTCCATTTCAGTCCCAATTTTAGCAACCTGAGCATAACATTTTTCGAGCATTGTCGTGCAAAGTGTCCAAACTCACCACACAGGTCAAACTTTTTTGGCATGTCACAATCCGCAGCAAAATGTCCCTCTTTCCCACAGTTCCTGCAAACCACCCCAGTTTTTTCACAATGTTCTTTAGTATATCCGTACTGGTAGCACTTCCTGTAGCACCTTTGGCCAACCCGCCCCTCCCTGCCTTAGTCCCCACGCCCCTCCATGCCCTTTGGCCCCCCTGCCCCTCCCTGCCCTTTGGCCCCCCTGCCCCTCCCTGCCCTTTGGCCCCCCAGCCCCTCCCTGCCCTTTGCCCCCCCCGCCCCTCCCTGCCCTTTGCCCCCCCCCACCCCTCCCTGCCCTTTGGCCCCCCCCGCCCCTCCCTGCCCTTTGGCCCCCCAACCCCTCCCTGCCCTTTGGCCTCCCTGCCCCTCCCTGCCCTTTGGCCTCTTGCTCCCCTCCCTCCCTGCCCTCTTGCCCCCCTCCCTGCCCTCTTGCCCCCCTCCCTGCCCTCTTGCCCCCCCTGCCCTTTGCCCCCTCCCTCCCTGCCCTCTTGCCCCTCCCTGCCCTTAGACCCCCCCGTCCCTCCCTGCCCTTTGGCCCCCCCCACCCCTCCCTGCCCTTTGGCCCCCCCACTTCTCCCTGCCCTTTGGGCTCCCATCCCTCCCTGCCCTTTGGCCCCCCCTCCCCTCCCTGCCCTTTGGCCCCCCCACCCCTCCCTGCCCTTTGGCCCCCCGCCCCTCCCTGCCCTTTGGCCCCCCCGCCCCTCCCTGCCCTTTGGCCCCCCTGCCCCTCCCTGGCCTTTGGCTCCCCTGCCCCTCCCTGCCCTTTGGCCCCCACACCCCTCCCTGCCCTTTGGTCCCCCCGCGGCTCCCTGCCCTTTGGTACCCCCGCCCCTCCCTGCCCTTTTGCACCCCTGCCCCTCCCTGCCCTTTGGCCCACCCGCCTCTCTCTGCCCTTTGGCCCCCCCGCCCCTCCCTGCCTTTTGGCCCCCCCAGCCCTCCTTGCCCTTTGGTCCCCCCGCACCTCCCTGCCCTTTGGCACCCCAGCCCCTCCCTGCCCTTTGGCACCCCCGCCCCTCCCTGCCCTTTGGCACCCCCGCCCCTCCCTGCCCTTTGGCCCCCCGCCCCTCCCTGCCCTTTGCTCCCCACCCCTCCGTGCACTTTGCCCCCTGCCCTTTGCCCTCCCCGCCCCTTGGACCCCCCCGCCCTTCCACTCCATGCCCCTTGTCCTTCCACGCCCGGGCAACGCGTATAACAACGGGTATATCAGCTAGTAGAAGACAAACAGTGGATGAAATTGCATGGATAGTGCATAAAATAGTATTCCCTAAGCCAGTGCTCAAGGGATAATTTAGCCCAATCAAAGCACTACTACTGGTGAATCCAACCAAACAGTAATTTATATATATATATATATATATATATATATATATATATATATATATACAAATATAGCTGTGTGCTCATCTGCATATCTTAGGCAGGTCTGCAACCCCGCCTTTCCCCATTATCACCCAGCATACAGCACTTCCACTGCAGCAAGGGATTCTGGGAAATGACATGCAAATGAGCACACAGTGTCACTTTTTGCCTCAATAACCATTTTTAACATGGTTCCCTATAGGCTTAAGCTTGCTGCATGGTCACAGCTTTGAGCACAGCAAGGGTTATATATTGTGACAGAAACCAGGGGTTGGTAATAAACTCCATATACAGGGCTCCCAGGATACTGAACAGTTTCTGTCCTGTCTAAGCTGAACAGGGCAGCCTCGTGGTACAGGCACTCCATTCCACAGTTTGTCTGCTGCCTGTTTTCTGTCACCTGTCATGCTGATTAGAGTTCAGGTATATAAGACCTGTTTCCTGTTTCCTCTGGGCCCCGCCCAAGAGCCTGGAAGGCTGCTGAACTGCAGAGGGGTGAGAAAGCCTCTTTCCCAAATCGCTTCATTCATTCTGTTAGTTTGTCTAAAGACTGCAAAGGTACTTATTTTGTTGGTGGAAGTGGACAAGCCACTTCCAACTCTGAGTCAGGGACATCTAAGTTTAAGTTATCGCTCAGACGAGCAGCTTTTTGTTTGGCTTTGTTTTCTGTTTAAACTGTGGCAGTCTCAGTGCCTGGGACTGAATAAACCAGGCATAGCCTGTTTAAAGGAACAGTACGTGACGTCTCATCATTTAACCTACCCTAAAAGACCGTGTTCTAACAGTCCCGGACAGACGGCGGAGCCCCGGAGTAAGCCGTTTGTCACATATGGTGGAGAATGTGGGCAGAACACTGAAAGGTCTGGGGGTTAAAGAACTTTAAAAAAAAAAAAAAAAAAAGAAGGTTTTTTTTTCCTCTCTCTCCAAACAAGATGGAAGACGTGGTGAGTGCGCTGGTACGCAATGTCGCTGTCCAGAAAGACGCGAATGAAGCCCAGCAACAGGCGAGTGAAACCCAGCGACAGCTGTTAATAGCCCAGCAAGAGACTAATGCAAACCAGCAAGAGACAAACCGCCTGCTGAGAGAGGAGCAAAAGCGGTTCGCTCAGGGCTTACAGCAGGAACTCGAGATCCTGAGGGGGACTATCAGTAACCTTCCACTGGCAGAGGCAGCCCCAGTTCCGAAAATGACCAGGGCAAGCCACTACCTTCAGAAGATGGGACCCTCGGATGATGTGGAAGCCTATCTTCTCACGTTTGAACGCACGGCACAGAGAGAGGGATGGCCAGAAGCTGAGTGGGCTGGTCTAATCGCACCCTTCCTAAGCGGCGAACCCCAGAAGGCTTACTTTGATCTAGAGCCAGCCGAAGCTAACGTCTATGCAAAATTGAAGTTCGAGATCCTCGCCCGCCTCGGCGTAACCACGGCTGTTCGTGCCCAAAGGTTTCACGCATGGTCCTTCACGATGGATAAAGCCACCCGAAGCCAGATGTATGACCTCATCCACCTCGCCCGGAAGTGGCTACAACCCGAGATCAACTCAGCAAGCCACATCGTGGAACGGTTGGTCATGGACCAGTTCTTGAGGAAACTTCCCTCTGCCTTACGCCGTTGGGTCAGTCGGAGTGACCCCCACAATGCGGATGAGCTTGTGGCCCTTGTAGAAAGGTACAGTGCAGCAGAAGAGCACCCGCAACCCACAGTCGTGGAGCAACCCCACTATCCGAGGTTCCAGGACTCTTCCAGAGACGGTAAAATGGTACCGGGGTTAAGGGGCGCTGAAGAGCGGCGACCACCTTCACGCCGCTCCAGCAACAGTGGTTCGCACACTAAGGGCAATAGCCAACATGGGGAGCCGGGAAAAGGCTCTAAGTGGGACACAGACTATGTACCTAAATGTGTAAATTGTCATGAGAGGGGCCACACAGCAAAAATCTGCCCACTAAATGATGAGCCCATGCAATGCAACAGCGTGGAACCTTATTCGCTGTTGTCCCAATGTATGGGCCCTAGCCCAGAGGACCCCTTGAATAACCATCTGTGGGCATTTGTAAAGGTTAATGGTAAGAGGGTTCGGGCACCTTGACTCTTGGAGTATGGTCACACTAGTGTCCGAATACCTATTGCCCATTAAGAAGAAACAGGTAAACAGTTCACAAAGAGTGGCAATTTGTTGTATACATGGGGATAATCATGAATATTCCACTGTTGATGTTTTTTTTTAAACAGAATTTGGTTCTTTAGATTTCAAGGTGGGTGTTGTACCCAAACTGGCACATGATGTGTTAATAGGGACCGACTTTCCCCATTTTCTAAAAATGTGGTCCCCAGCTCAGAATAGCGCCCAGAGTTCAATAGCAGACCATAACGAAGTGTTAGAAGAAACAAATCCTTTCCCTTTTTCAGAAATGGAGGTTGACGAGGGCCCAAATAAGAAGGGGGAAAAGGAGGAGTGCTGTGAAATTCCCTTCCCCATCACTACTTTGGTAGGGAATACCCCAAATCAAGATGTTGATCAGGCACTTACCACCCCAGTACAGGATAAGACCCTCGCTGACCTAGAGGTCAGTCCTGGGAGTTTTAAGAAGGCCCAGTGGGAGGACCCCACATTAGCGGTAGCAAGGGGAAATATACGGGACCAGAATAGTACTCATGGCCAACCAGATAGGTCACTTGCTTACCCCTACTTCGAGGTAGAGAACGACCTAGTATATCGGGTTGATAAAAGAAAATCAGTTACAACTAAACAATTGTTGGTACCACGGACATTCCGTAACGTAGTATTACACCTCGCACATAGTCATCCATTGGGGGGACACCTAGGGGTGGAAAAGACAAAAGAAAAGGTTCTCCGAAGCTTTTATTGGCCTGGGGTTCTGGCAGAAATTACAAACTATTGTTCCTCATGCCCAGAATGTCAGATCACCGCCCCGTTCAAAGCATACCGCAGCCCATTGGTACCCCTTCCCATAATAGAGGTACCATTTGACCGGATTGCTATGGATCTAGTAGGACCCCTAATAAAGTCTGCTAGGGGACATCAGCATATATTGGTAATATTAGATTATGCTACCCGATATCCGGAGGCAGTTCCCCTACGTAGCACCTCTGCTAAAAACATAGCAAAAGAGTTAGTACTTCTGTTTTCCCGGGTCGGAATTCCTAAAGAGATCTTATCTGACCAGGGAACACCATTTATGTCCCAAGTAACAAAAGAGCTATGTAAACTCCTAAAAATCAAGCATCTCAGAACCTCAGTCTATCATCCACAAACAGATGGTTTAGTGGAAAGGTTCAATAAAACCTTAAAGAGCACGTTACGCCGCGCGGTCGATAAGGATGGGAAAAACTGGGACTGTTTGTTACCATACCTGTTATTTGCCATTAGGGAAGTTCCCCAGTCATCCACAGGCTTCTCCCCGTTTGAACTATTGTATGGCCGACATCCAAGGGGCTTACTGGATATAGCCAAAGAAACTTGGGAACACGAGGTTACCCCTTACAGAAGTGTAATAGAGCATGTTGCCCAAATGCAGGACCGCATTGCTGCAGTCCTACCCATAGTGAGGGAACACATGGAGAAAGCTCAAGAAGCACAAAGGAATACGTATAATAAGGGTGCTAGGGTCAGAATTTTTTTTCCAGGTGATAGGGTACTAGTTCTGGTTCCCACCGTGGAGAGTAAATTCCTTGCTAAATGGCATGGGCCATATGAGGTCTTGGAAAGAGTGGGAGAAGTAAATTATAGGGTAAGGCAGCCAGGTAGGAGGAAACCTGAGCAAATTTACCATATAAACCTACTCAAGCCCTGGAAAGATAGAGAGGTCTTGTTAACCCTAGTACCCCCAGGTCCGTCAGAGAATCAAGAAACTGACCCAGAGGTTAGCATAGCTGAAACACTGTCCGTGCATCAGAAACGAGAGGTCCAGAGTTTAGTGAGAAGGAACAAAGAAATCTTCTCTACACAGCCAGGTAAAACTAACGTAATTAAACATGACATAGTCTCTGAACCGGGGGTCCGAGTTAACCTTAAACCGTACCGAATCCCAGAGGCCAAGAGAGAGGCTATAAGTTTAGAGGTTAAAAAAATGCTAAAACTAGGCGTAATTGAGGAATCCCAAAGTGGGTGGAACAGCCCTATAGTTTTAGTCCCAAAGCCAGACGGTACAACAAGGTTTTGTAATGACTACCGGAAACTAAACGCGGTGTCAAAATTTGATACTTATCCTATGCCCAGGGTGGATGAACTTGTAGAGAGACTGGGCAAAGCCCGATATCTCACAACCCTAGACCTAACAAAAGGGTACTGGCAGGTTCCCCTCACAGAAAGGGCAAAAGAAAAAACAGCCTTCTCAACCCCAGACGGCCTCTTTCAATATAAGGTGCTGCCTTTTGGCTTACATGGAGCCACCGCCACATTCCAAAGAATGATGGATAAAATTTTAAAACCACATGTTCGGTACGCTGCCGCCTACCTGGATGATGTGGTAATCCATAGTGAAGATTGGCAGTCCCACCTTCCAAAGGTCCAAGCTGTGCTCGACGCAGTTCGGTCTGCTGGACTAACTGCTAACCCCGCTAAATGCACTATTGGTCTGGAGGAGGCCAAGTATCTGGGGTATTCTATTGGTAGAGGGTTACTCAAACCACAAACACTCAAAGTAGAGGCGATACAAAATTGGCCAAGGCCAGTCACAAAAAAACAAGTAAGGACCTTTTTGGGGTTAATTGGCTACTATAGGAGGTTTATTCCCAATTTTGCAACTAAGGCAACCCCACTAACCGACCTCACAAAAGCAAGAGCACCGCTAATGGTAAAGTGGTCCCCCGAAGCCGAACAGGCCTTTAGAAGCCTGAAAGAAGCTCTCTGTGCCCAACCAGTGTTGGTCACACCTGACTTCTCCAAAGAGTTCGTAGTCCAAACCGACGCATCTGAGGTAGGGCTGGGGGCGGTACTCTCCCAGGAGTCTCAAGGGGAAGAGCACCCCATCCTTTATTTAAGTAGGAAACTAAATCCCCAGGAGAAAAATTACTCCATAGTCGAGAAAGAGTGTCTCGCAATAAAGTGGGCTGTAGAGACACTCAAGTATTATCTGTTGGGGAGAAAGTTCCGATTGGTCACAGATCATGCACCCCTTACCTGGATGTGTCAAAATAGGGAGAAGAACGCTAGGGTGACCAGGTGGTTCCTAAGCCTACAGCCCTTTAAATTTTCTGTGGAACACAGGTCGGGGCACAAACATGGCAATGCCGACGGGTTGTCAAGGATGCACTCCCTAATATCCATGGTCGCTCACCCCTCGAGGTCTGAGCTGGGGGGGAAGATATGTGACAGAAACCAGGGGTTGGTAATAAACTCCATATACAGGGCTCCCAGGATACTGAACAGTTTCTGTCCTGTCTAAGCTGAACAGGGCAGCCTCGTGGTACAGGCACTCCATTCCACAGTTTGTCTGCTGCCTTTTTTCTGTCACCTGTCATGCTGATTAGAGTTCAGGTATATAAGACCTGTTTCCTGTTTCCTCTGGGCCCCGCCCAAGAGCCTGGAAGGCTGCTGAACTGCAGAGGGGTGAGAAAGCCTCTTTCCCAAATCGCTTCATTCATTCTGTTAGTTTGTCTAAAGACTGCAAAGGTACTTATTTTGTTGGTGGAAGTGGACAAGCCACTTCCAACTCTGAGTCAGGGACATCTAAGTTTAAGTTATCGCTCAGACGAGCAGCTTTTTGTTTGGCTTTGTTTTCTGTTTAAACTGTGGCAGTCTCAGTGCCTGGGACTGAATAAACCAGGCATAGCCTGTTTAAAGGAACAGTACGTGACGTCTCATCATTTAACCTACCCTAAAAGACCGTGTTCTAACAGTCCCGGACAGACGGCGGAGCCCCGGAGTAAGCCGTTTGTCACAATATATATATATGGGATAGGAGTACATATATGAGATAGGCTCTCATAAGCCAATACTGCCGTCCGACTCAGCAATGGTGTCCTTCTCCTGTGTGCTCTCCGCGTGGTTTCCTGCAAACGGAAGTGACATCCACCCGGTCGGGTGCCCCGCACAGGAAATCCCTCCGGGAACCAGCATCTTTAGCTGTTATATATATATATAACAAAAAAAGTAGCGCCAGTGATTATGTGGTTAATATACTAAAGTGTAAACCAAGAAAAATGTAGTGTAATAACACGTGAACAAATATGAGTGATAACCACCACAAATGTAAATGCTATAATAATAACAACTTATAAAACACAATTACTAAATATACAACTAGTAAAAAGAAGAAATAAATGAAAAATATAATAAAAAATGTATATATAGAACCAGTCCCAATATGAAGTCCAGAATATGTAAGTAGTTGTATCCAGTAGAAGGGGAACTTCGGGCTGCTCTCAATTGGATGAACCACATCCAGTGGATCCTGTAGAAAAGAAAAGAGGAGAGAGCGCACGCCCCATAGCGTAAAAAGGTAACAATTTATTGGAATTGGGGTGGGGAGGGAGAGGGATAAGAATCGCACTCACAAGATGACAAATACAAATGCGCAGTTGTGAAATCATATATCACCGCCAAGCTGCAATACATTTAAAAACTTTAACCCGCAACAGTTTCTGGATGACCTTACTCACTGCCCATGGCACAGAATCGATTTAATTCACGACCCTGATTCTGCGCTCGACTATTTCCAATCTGAGTTCTTAAAACTCTGCGATACCCATGCTCCACTACGCAAAATAAGGGTACGGGAGGCCCACCTCCCATGGGTTACACCTGACCTTATAGCACTCTACCAGTTCAGGGATGCCTTGTGGAAAAGCTACAAAGTAACTGGCACTACCAAGGATCTCAATCACTACAGATGCATGCGGAACATGTGCACAAGGCAAACAAGGCATGCAAAAGCACAATATTACTCTGACAATCTCCACCAGAATACATCAAACCCAGCTAACTTCTGGAAGGTTATCAACAATATATTCCAGCCTCCTAATCATCAACAACCAAGTAATATCACTAAGGGGGATATTACTCTGACAAACCCCACTGACATTGCAAATGCATTCAATGATTACTTTGTGGGGTGTGCCACTAATTTATTAGCGAAACGCAGCCCAAACCACAAACCTGAATCTCATCCTGGGTGTACCCCTACAGTCCCACCCCCTCCCAACACTGCCCACAATTTTCAATTTGGCCCAGTACCTGAAGAGGAGATTATACAAGCGCTCCTCAAACTAAAACTAAGCAGCCAATGTGGACCCGACTTACTACAATCTAGGTTCCTACGACTTGGTGCCCCAGCCATTGCCAAACCAATTGCGTCCATTGTCAACTCTATCCTGTCTGCAGGCCATATCCCTAAGACCTGGAAAACTGCCAGAGTTGTCCCAATCTTCAAAATTGGGGACAAAAACACTGTCTCAAACTACAGGCCAATCTCACTACTCCCAATTCTATCCAAAGTCATGGAAAAATGTGTCCACTCCCAATTAAGCGATTTCTATACCAAGACAAATTTCCCTAGCCAATTCCAATCTGGGTTTCGTCCCAAACACTCCACCGTAACTACCCTGCTAAAAGTTTGCAATGAAATCCAGTGTGGAATGGAACGGGGACAACTCACTGGTGCAGTATTCCTAGATTTTGCAAAGGCTTTTCACACAGTTGATCATGCTATCCTGCTTAACAAACTCCAGAGCTCTGGAATAGGGAAACATGCTTTAAACTGGTTTCAGTCCTACCTATCAGGAAGATCACAACATGTGTCCATCTCAGGCTCTAACTCCAACCCCCTGGATATCACCTGCGGTGTCCCGCAAGGCTCTGTTCTAGGGCCCCTACTCTTCTCAGTGTTCATTAATGATCTTCCCACAGCTTGTAAGGAAGCCTCAATACACATGTATGCAGATGACACAATCCTATATGCACACAGCCATAGCCTCTCTGACCTTCAACACATACTTCAGTCTGACTTTTTGAGACTCGAAAACTGGATTTCCCAAAACAAACTGTTTTTAAACACTTACAAGACTGTAACAATGGTATTTGGGACCAAGACTAAAGTTGTAAAGCTTCCAGTGATTGAGCTCCTGATTAGAACCAACGCTAAAACCACCCTAACACCTGTCACTTGTTTTAAATACCTGGGCTTATGGTTTGACTCCCACTTAACATTCGGGATGCACATTGATACCCTGACAGCCAAGACCTATGCCAAACTAGGGGTACTTTACAGGAACAAATCCTCCCTAAGTCTCCTGGTCAGAAAGCGTATCGCACAGCAGATGCTAATGCCAATTATTGACTATGGAGACATAGTATATGGCTCGGCTCCTCAAACCCACCTTAGCAAACTTGACACCCTCTACAATTCAATTTGTCGTTTTGTTCTCCAATGCAACTACAACACACATCACTGCGAAATTCTCAAACAACTAGATTGGTCAACACTAGAGTCTAGGCGCAAAGTTCACCTTTCCTGTCTTGCCTTTAAATTCTTCATGGGCAAGCTACCCAGCTACCTGAACAAGCTCCTCACCCCTACCACTTGCAGCACTTATCACCTGAGATCAGACTCCAAAAGACTATTCATGGTCCCAAGGCTCAACAAAGTATCCGGACGTTCCTCCTTCTCCTTCCGTGCACCCCAAAACTGGAACAACCTACCAGAGACCTCACATCCACCACCAATTTAAGTTCTTTCAAATCTAAGGCTGTCTCACATTCTAACCTGGTCTGTAACTGTTTCATGCGCTCATAATATATATTTTCTTTAACAGTGCACGCAATGTCTTGTATATAATGTATACCCTGTTCATTTATGTAACTGTACTTGTAACCATGTATTATTTGTTTTAGTCTGTGCCCAGGACAAACTTGAAAACGAGAGGTAACTCTCAATGTATTACTTCCTGGTAAAATATTTTATAAATAAATAAATAAATATCCCCGCAGTCCAAAGATGACTATTATTTTCTTGGATCTTTGTCTTACTTCAGATTCCGATCAAAATATTATTACTTCTACCCATTTTAAACCGGTTTCTGTTAATTATGTACTTGCATCCAGCAATCACCATGAACAATGGCTCAAAAATATTCCTTTAGGGCAGTTCCATCGCCTTAAAAGGAATTGCAGTAGAGAGTGTGAGTTTTTGCATCAATCAGATATTTTAAGTGAAAAGTTCATTTCGAAAGGCTATGATGCTAAACTCATCACTGACTCATTTAAGAAAGTTAAGGCCTTAGATAGATTACAACTATTGAAGAACACTAAAACTAAAACGAAAACTAGTTGTTTGAACTATACTACACCTATACCTGGGGTTGATAGTAATCATTTGTCTGTAAGATTCATAAAAACCTATAATCAATCTCATAGGTCTATTCGTAACATCTTGAATGACCATTGGAAAATTCTAAAATGTGACCCTCATTTAGGGGCTATTCTTCCAGACAGGATTCCTATCACCTATAGAAAGGCTAGAAACATCAAGAGTATAGTTGCTCCTAGAGTACCTACATCATTTAGGTGCTTAAATATGGCTGTGACCTACAATATGTGGGTCGTACGACACGCCCCCTGAGCACTAGCTTCTTGGAGCATAGGAGAAATGTAGTAAATGGTAATAATTCCCATAGTGTATCCAGACATTTTAAACTGGTACACAACCAGGATCCCAAAACCTTGACCATCATGGGTCTTGAATGCATTTCTCGTTTTGCTCTGGGTGGCGACCGCTTTAAGATTCTTTGTCGCCAGGAGACATTCTGGATCCACCAGTTAGGCACTTTGTCTCCTGGTGGACTCAATGAGTGCTTGGACACAAGTACCCTGGTCTAGCTCCTTCTTCCTACATTCGTCCCTGCCATTAGTACGCCTCCATCATTATTATTCTGTTTCTTTTTATTCTTCTTCTCCTGCCTCTTATTGAGTTTACACCACATATAGTGTGCCATTATCATATAGGTTTATGTATGCATCATTATACAATTTGTGATATTGTTCTATCTATGTACATTTATATTTACATTGGTTTTATGACCGGGGAATATATATACATATACATATGTATGTGATTCCTATTCTATCTGACTTTGTCTGTTATTATAGATTATAATCATTGCTAATACTGATTTATGGAGTTGATATATTCCAACATAGTTACACTTTTTATATTTCTATATTTTTATTTCACAATATAAAATTATATATATTGTTTTTATTTTTATTTATTTTTTATTATTTTATTTTTCATATTTATCGTATATGAGTTTTAATAGGTTAAGTGTTGGATTCTTTTGAGTGTATTAGTTCATATATTGCATATGAGTTGTGTTTATATAGTTTCCTGTTTTCTATTATATGTAGTCTTTTATTCTAGATTTAAATCGTTGTTTATATAACTGCCTTTGAAAATATTTGATATTGTTATTCTATTGGCTATGAGGTAACCCTAATGAGTCCACCTACTGTATGAGAATTGAATCTTTTGGTTGCCAAGCAACAATGGGGGTTATATACTCCTACATGTGAACTTTTAACCCATTCCCCTTTGAGAAAGTCGCTGTTGCGACGAAACGCGTTAGGGACGTCATTACGTAATTACGTCCCGACACTACGTCATCACGGAAGTGCGCGATCAGGTCGGATCGCGCTAGATGTTTTTACAGACCGAGTACTTTCCTGAGTCTTGTGAGACACCCAGCCGAGCTGCTAAACACCAACGAAAGGGCTACATTTGGCGTTTAAGCAACCCTTCACTGACTGCCAGCACGGACTACCATCTTTCCTGTGGATTTCATCTTTGGACTGCGGTGATATTGCAGCTTGGCGGTGATATATGATTTCACAACTGCGCATTTGTATTTGTCATCTTGTGAGTGCGATTCTTATCTCTCCCCCCTCCCCACCCCAATTCCAATAAATTGTTACCTTTTTACGCTATGGGGCATGCGCTCTCTCCTCTTTTTATATATATATATATATTTTTTATTCACACTGATACACATACACACTCTTTCTTCACTTGCTTTCAGTTACCCTTTGACACCTCTAGCCTCAATGTGCAATCTCTAAAATATCCGTAATATCATTGGATCAGCCTATCACAGGATCATCTATTGCTGGCTCCTCCTCCCTACAGGCATTTCATTGGTCCCTGCTACTATGTATACTCAGCCTGCCCCTTGGCCGGATGGCTGAGCATAATACTTCTTTCAGTGTGAAGTGTTCACTGCTTCCCTTCTGCCTTGTTACCTTATTTATTTATTTATAAAATGTTTTACGAGGAAGTAATACATTGAGAGTTACCTCTCGTTTTCAAGTATGTCCTGGGCATAGTTAATATGACAAATAATACATGGTTACAAATACAGTTACATAAATGAACAGGGTAAACATTATATACAATACATTGCATGCACAGTTAGAGAAGATGTATATTATAAGCTTATGTAACAGTTACAGACCAGATTAAAGTGTGAGACAGCCTTAGTTTTGAAAAAACTTAAACTGGTGGTGAATGTGAGAGTCTCCGGTAGGTTGTTCCAGTTTTGGGGTGCACAGTAAGTGAAGGAGGAGCGGCCGGCTACTTTGTTGAGCCTTGGGACCATGAACAGTCTTTTGGAGTCAGATCTCAGATGATAAGTGCTGCATGTGGCAGGGGTGAGGAGCTTGTTCAGATAGGTGGGTAGCTTGCCCAGAAAGTATTTCAAGGCAAGACAGGAAAGGTGAACGTTGCGCCTTAACTCGAGGGATGACCAATCTAGTTCTTTGAGCATTTCGCAGTGATGTGTGTTGTAGTTGCATTGGAGAACGAAACGACAAATTGAATTGCAGAGGGTGTCAAGTTTGCCTGTAATTTCCTCTAGCTCCTCTCTGACCTTTGGCTTTGTACACAGACTCCGATTCTCTCCACTCCTGACCACAGCTAGTACTTAAACGATCCGCAACTCTCCAACCCCAGACCACGGCAAGTACCCATGACGATCCGCACCTTGATTGGGCAAGTCTTGAGCACGCTCGCCAGCATGTTTTCCAAATCGCAGAGTGTGCAGTGAAGAGTGTGGAGTGGAGAAAATTCAAGTTTATGCCGGTTATACGAATTGTAAGTCTGCTATTTTGTTTCCATTGCGGCTGAGTCTGACTTCCTCCTAGTACATCGGAGATCACACATTGTAGTGTGGAACTTTAAAAACTTCAGATCTGTGGCAGGCTGGGGGAAAGACAGGAAGCAGGAGACCGTCTCCAGTGTTACCCAGATCAGCATCACGTGGTCACCTTAAAGCGTGTTTTCGCTGGTGCAGCTGACGGAGGGACGCAGTACCCCTTGAGTTCATCGTGGTTATACAATCTGGTGAGCCTCTTCCTTTATCCCCTATATATATAGGTGGGTAGTGGATGAGGGAAAAGGGAGACCAAAAAGCGCTCCAGCACAAACGGAGCAGGAAGAACCCAGGACAAAAAAATGATTAAAAGGGCACTTTAATGTGGCAAAAGACCCATCCAATGCATTTCGAACGCTGAAAAAGAACGCTGCGACATTCGAAATGCATTGGACGGGTCTTTTGCCACATTAAAGTGCCCTTTTAATCATTTTTTTGTCCTGGGTTCTTCCTGCTCCGTTTGTGCTGGTGCACATTTTGGTCTCCCTTTTCCCTGTATTGCATTGAGTAGCTGCACAGCCTGCCTGCCTGCCCTACCAGGATGTGAGTACTTGTATATTTTTCAGGGGAACCTGCCAATGAGACTGATGGTGAGTGGGTTGCACCACACACCACCTGTCTTCAGGAGGATAGTACCCATTATATGACACAATAGGTACTATATCAATTGTTAGTACCCTGGTACAGTGGTCTGGCTTATTATCATTTTGAGATATACCTGCATTTGAGCGCTTCAGCTATTTTCCATAGGGTAGTGGATGAGGGTTAACCCCTTAATAACTTTTGCGGTTATTAACCACTAAGGTGATTAAGGGGTTAGGGGATATTAGAATATTTTTGCTATTTATTTTCCTGGCAACGGAGGATAAGGGGAACTTGCAGTTTCAAGAGAAGGATGACCATCATATTTGCTATGGTAAGTAACTGTATTTATTAATTTTATTTATGCATGCTAATGTTGGGTTTAATAATGGCAAATAATCTATTATCCATATCTGATTAATAGTTATTTTGCCCATTACTGTACTGTATGTGTTTGTTGGGGGGGAGGGGGTATTGATTAATTTAAATGTATATGACATGTTTATTTTTTTACATACAGGGTTGGTTCCTTAGGTCTGCAGGGACCTCTAGAGACCACCTGGAGACCCACGGATGACCACCTGCGGACCCACACATGGGGGACACCTGCGAGGAAGAACCGGGGGCCCCAAAACTGTGGGGGGCCTCGCAGACCCACAGGGACCGCCCGAGGGCCCTAGACCCCTGTGGGAACCACCTGAGGGCTCCCAGACACCTGTGGGGCTGATCCGGGGACCCCCAAACACTAATGGGCCCACCCGTTGATCCGTGGAGGGCACGGGGTGTGGTATGTATTATTTATTAAATATAGTAATGTTTATTGTGGGGCTGTTCTCTGTATTGTTTTTCTTGTGGGGTAGGGGAAGTGGTATGGTCCCCAAGGGTGGGTGGGTAGGCCTCCAGGGTGGGTAGTGGGGGAGGGTGTTTAGGCCTCCCGAGTGAGTGGTGGGGGTGGGTGGGTTAACCCCTTAATTACTATAGCGGTTACTAACCGCTTAAGGTAATTAAGGGGTTAGAAGAAATTAGATTGGCTCTTTTTATTCTTGTTTATGTTTTGCAGCATCAGAGGGGGACATGGATGGTAATGAGGATGAGGACGTCCTTCATTGTGTGACAGCCGGGCAAGGGTGAGTGCAAGATTCATTTATTTTATTTATTGTGATAAATGTATTTGAAATGTCCAAATGCATTATTATCCATATGTGGATAATAGTAATTTTGCCCATTACTGTGGTGTATGTGTTAGGGTGCGGGGGGGTGTATTTATTTAAAAGTATTGATGTATTTTTTAATTATTTTTTTGTGGCACCGAATTGGTCCTGCAGGAAAGCGGGGATCCCGGGCACCTGCGGGGAACACCCGAGGGCCACCGCCGGCCTATAGTATCATTCCTGTGCATCCAAAAAAATAAATATATGTACTGTATGTTAGGGGGTATAGGTGTTGTATGTACAGTATGTTAGGGGGTATATGTGTTGTTGGGGGAACAGGGGGTGAGTGTTGTGTAGTGCAATGTTTATTGGGGGAAATTGTTCCCAATAAACTTGCTATTGTGACTTAACCCCTTCATTGCCTTAGCGGATAGCTGATATGGTAATGAAGCTGCTTTACTGTATTTTTAATAATTGTGTGCGGGGGCAGGGTTTCTCCTGAGCTGAACCGCATTGATTTCTGGCTCAGGGACCCCCTGCTTCCCGAGTTACAGGCCCCGGTATGGGGCATCGGGTGCCGGTATACCATTGTTTACATGTCACACGTCGCATGACGTTGATGCAATAAAAATGGCGGCAACACTGGCACCGATGCCCCATACCGGGGCCTGTAACTCGGGAAGCAGGGGGTCCCTGAGACAGAAATCAATGCGGTTCAGCTCTGGAGACCCCCTGCTCCCGTACACTATTATTAAAAATTACATTAATGCAGATTCATTACCACAGCGTCTATCCGCTATGGTAATGAATTATTGTTTATTGATATGTGTGTTTTGACTCTAGTGTAGATGTGCAGGGGGTCTCCGGAGCAGAACTGCATTGGTTTTAGGTCCGGGGACCCCCTGCTTCCCGAGATACAGGCCCCATCAGGCCCCATTATGGGGTGCCGGTATCTCTCTGCTTTGTTTACATCCCAGGGTCACGTGATCGGGACATTTTAATGCAGAGGGATACCGGCACCCCATAACGGGGCCTGTATCTTGGGAAGCAGGAGGTCTCCAGACCTAAAACCAACGCAGTTCAGAGCCGGAGACCCCCTGCACACTATGAATACAAATGTTATTAACAAATATTTATTTTTTTGCCAATATTTTCGCAGAGAGAGTGGCGGATCTCTCTCTGCTGCAGGCTGATCTTGGCAGGGGAGCCCTTCTTGGCAGGCAGAAGGTCTCGCCACCGGCAACTCGCCATGTTTGGAAATGATGTCTCGCAGGGATTCACCAGGAATTCAGGCATTGCTGCATACTGCGAGGGCAACACGCAAAAAACATGGCGAGTTCAAACACCTGCCAAAAGCATTTTTTCAAAAGCATTTTGACCTCCTTAGTTTTAAATACTCAATGTTGCAAAATGGGCATATTATAAAATAAATACAGAAAAATCAACAAAACAATCTTGAGCAAGCATATACAGTACGTACAGAAACTTTAGTGCTTCAATGATACAGTGAGAGTAAAAAGGTGTTCACCATAGGTGGTATAAGGAACTAATATGCTTGTTTTAATCAACAGCCTAGTGATGCGTAGACAGCCTTTCAGAGATACATTTAAACAGTGGTGTCACGTCTACCAATATAAACTCAATAGAGACAGTGTGTTAGAATATTCTTCTCAAAAGGCCTCTACCTGGTAGTGCGGATGAGGGTTAGCCTCTAAACCCTTTATCTGTTATACTCTACGTTATCACTGCCATTAAATCCCATGGAAACTCTGTGATATTCTGCACAATAACTTTATATTCTGCATTATCAGCAGGTAAAATAAAGCTTGACACGTCTGTATGTTGCCACAGAAGCAATAATTGTGTTGATTAAAGGGTTCCAAGTCAGACAATGTTCAGAAAGATAGTAGGTTAAAAGCACTCACTGGTGTTTAGCCGGTGCCAGTCGAGATGACCGGGGAATCCAGGAAACCTTCAGCACATATCTAGCATTATAGCAAAAAAAATTCTCTGAACTCGGGAAGATAAATGTAACTGAGTCCCTTGGACATTCAGACATATGAATTATAAAAGAAAGTGATTGATTCCCCGAAACGTTGTGGTTTGTTTGCTGCCAATACATTTATACTTCTAATGTCCAAGTGGCATCTATAATGCCATGAAGAATTGTTTCGGAATGTAAAATGGATACTAAACAAAAGTGCTAGGCCTTCTGGTGCCGTGTGCATCTTGGCATCGTGATGACAGTTTCATTACTTGCAGTGGTTAACGCAGATAAACTTGGCTAAGAAAAGGTTTTTCCTTTTGACAAGTAAAGTTTGGGGAACTTGCTATGAGCTTACATGTAATTTTTCAGCAGACAATTATATGCCGCACCCCAAAGAAGAGCTGAATGGTAAAGGAATATTTCTCATTCTCGTCCCCACAAATCATATAAAATCTATCAAATAATCCTCTGTAATGTCCCAAATATCTCACAAAAAGTCTCTGCTTAAAATATGATTACAGACTAATCCTAATACAATGGAAATAGCGCGGGTAAGAGAATGTTGAATGTGTACATTCTATCTCCACTTTTTACTATCGCATCAGTTTGTTTGTTGCTTGCAGAAAAGCTTCTCATAGTTTAAATATCTCTTATTGTTTTCTTTTTCAAGGCACAGACAAGATGGGACATGGCAATCAATGCACTAAATCCCAATCTTTAAAATGCAATGAAGGTATCACTTTAACATATAGATAATAGACACAGTTGGAGAGCTTTACTTTGAGGTTAAAAATAGCTAACCTTGGCAAAGTAAGAAACTTGAAAACAGTGTGTAAACTTATTTTTGAAACTGTACTTCAAATGCGATTTTCTCTGACACATGATAGTATACAAGCCCATGTAAAATGCCTCCTCTTGATTCTTAGTACACTTTATTTGACATATTGAAACTTTTCTTGCCATACTGTATGTGACTAATTTCAGATGCATCATGCCACTCCCAGGGTGTAGATTTATTCTGGGTGCACATACACTGGTATCTTTCTGCATAATTTACTCTACACAATTGGAAGTTATTATGGGGATCCATAGAAATGTCACCATTCGTCTTCTTACACTGACACATTAATGGTCAATTCATATTTTTAGTTAATAACTAATTAAAGTAATTAAATGAATAGGCCTGCAATTCCCTGTGACAAGCACTAAAGGGTTGCATTATTACATTTTCTATACTAATCTTAGAACAAATGTGTATTGGCCTGTACTGTATGTTTTTAGGAGTGCCCTAAACTCTCCCTGAGGTCATAATTGTGATAATGGCATGATATTTTCTATTTTACACAAGTACTATATAATTAATATCATTTGCTTTTTTTTATTGCATCATTTTATATTACATGTTTTAAAATATGGACTTTGCTCACTATATCAGTTTCACTACACTTACAGTATACTGTACTGTACATTGACAATCACATTTCTGGAATCCTTCTGTCCCCTTTATTCAAGCGTAATGTGTGACTGTCAGCAGAGTAATAAAGATTGTTATTATGGAATTGCTATTACAGTACATCACCTGACTGGCCTATAGTGACTGAGGTTCTGTGATTTTACTTTAACACATTTCAGTTGTATGCAATATCCTTTAATAGAAGTCTTGAAGAAAAAAAAGATAAAACATTTGAAAGGATTGGTATTTTAATAAAAACAACTGAATTATTCATTATGGTAGAGACCATTGTGCAGGATCCAGATCATATAGGACTCGTGTCAAGTGCTATACATATCCCCTCAAAACACTCAAACAACACAGTGAGAGGCACTTGTACACCAAAAATTGGTACACGTGAGATACCTGGAAAATAATCTAATTGGATATGTAAATTACTCTGTCTCCTCTCCAGAAAAACCATATTTCAGGGTCTGGGCAAAACAAATGTTTAGGATGCATTGAATGTGCGGACAGTGAACACTGGCGGAAACGCATACATTCACACACATTTTTCACAATAACTTATAGCTTGGCAAATATTTGTCGGCTAATCAAATATTAACCAAAAAGTGCGAAATATTCACAGGCCGATTCTTAACACATTTGCCCATTTGCCCACCTCAAGGCAAAACCAGATGTGTGAAAGCATAACTTACAATTATTACATCCCAAATTAAATACAACTCCTAAACCCTTAAGAGCACATACATGCACCTGCCGGTATGGGTTATTTCACCAGTTTTATGCCCATTGGTTATGCTGCAACAGGTATAATAAACTGTAGTACACTTGATGCATACACTCTTAGAACCAAAATAGTTTTTGATATTTCGTGCTCTATTATGCTATTTTACTGCTTATTTTGAGTTTTTTTTCCATAATTTAGGAAAAATACAAAACCAAACCAATTGAATTTGGCTAAACCAAAACACAATTATTTTTTTTAGAAATACAACACTTGTGTCACCTTAATAGTTATGTGTTGAACAATTTCAATTCAGAATAAAGTAAACAGTTATATGTGTATTTGCACAGTTTTTAAACACTGTAAATAGAATCTGTGTGTCACATATTTGGTTGGTGGGTATTGTAGGGAGTTGTGTAAAATGAGCATGCCTATCTGTATCACGTGCACCCATATTATACAACATACATTTTAAATACCTGTTTTTTAATTATTTATTGATTTTATTCATGTTTGTTTATTTTCAAAATCATATTAACTGTTTGAAGATTTTAAAAAAATAGTAGAACAGGGTATGGTGAACCTGGGAGGTTCACTTGGGTAGAGGAAGTGACCAGATAAACTTCATGTGATTCCCTTGCTCAATTTCCATTGTGTGCCTCTGCCCCGGAGCTGTCACTTTAAGGTGCAGTACTTTGGAGCATTACAAGGTAGTCCCGAATTGCCACGGTGGTGATGTCATTCATGTTACAGAAACTTTATGTATCATAGACATCAATGTCATTTCACATGGTTCTCCACTCTCCATAAATGACATGAAAATACAGTGTAACTAAACAATCTAGCATCTTACATACAGTAATCCTGGACAAAGCACAGGAGGGCGACAAACGCATAGGAGGTCACAACACTATGTTAGACGTGCTGTTGTTGTTCTAACAAATTGTAACGTTTTACTGAACCTGGTCCTTTTGAAGTCTCAAGTCTCCTTTGAAACACTATTCCAGTTGGAAACTTATATTTGCCTACACACAGTACTTCCAATTCTGGTGATTTATCACTGTTATTGAAACTCAGTCTCAAGTGAAAAACTTACATTGAAACTGCACTGTTTTTCAAAACTCCCTTCTGCTGCTACCAAATGTTCCCTCTCACAGACAGAGCCGTCACTGATGTCATAAGGAATGACAGTTATACAGCAGAGTGATGCACACCACTAAACATGCACACAGAGGAAAACCATTGAACTTGATTATTTTATTGATTCTAAGGCCTTTTCTAATATATTAGATTAGAACACACAAAAGCTAATTATTTTACTAATAAACTGTAAAAGATATGTGTACATAATTACCACAGATACAGTACACTGGGTGAGTTCCTATTGAAAAACAAAGACTCAGAGATTTGTATGCATAGAAAATATAAATCACTGAAAATGTGATTTTAAAAGGTTTTTTTTTTTTTTTTTTGCATTAAACAGAAATGAGTTTTAGAACTAAACTACCATCATAAAGTGAACTGGAGACTGGTTTGTAGTGTGTTTCATTTTGTTATGGACCCATATTTTATTACTTTTTTTATTTTTCATGATTTTAACAGTTTACTTTTTTCCTTCTACTGTCATGCAACTGCAGATATGTAAATATTGCAAATAAAGCAACTAGTTTGTTGGGTCTGGCAATTGTATAAAGATTAACAGCACATTTCGGAGAGCTTTGGGCAATAATGAAAATATATATTTTTTGTCAAATATGAATTGATACAGAATGGTTGTCACAGCAACCTGTAGCTTGTTGCTGCTTTGAAAAGCTAACTTCGTGCCCCATCCATTAAGAAATTGAAATGCTCAAATACAATTCATTATTATTATTATTTTTACAGCTCTTACCTATCACTGCTATAGACTGAAAGAAAGTTATACTTTATACATGTAACGGGTATTCCCTATGAATACCGCCGCTACTACCTGCTGTGCAACCTGTGTGGCTCTCAGGAGCCTAAGCCTCCGCTTGGGGAACCTGGGGTACATACATATCATAGGTGCAACGCCTCCACCTGGGAGGGATCCCAACGGAGTGGGAGGAGGCCCTCACAGGAAACAACCACACAAAGCGAATGAAGGTAAAACAGGACTGACTTTACTGTATAACCACATATATCAACACAAATCAACATGCGCCACGGCGGGCGCTAACCTCACTGGGTGTCACGGCGGACACTAACCACACTAGGCGTCACGGCGGACGCTACCACCTCTAGGCATCACGGCGGACGCTATCACCTCTAGGCGTCACGGCGGACGCTACCACCTCTAGGCGTCACGGCGGACGCTATCACCTCTAGGCATCACGGCGGACGCTACCACCCACAATGTGACCCCACCCTGTGTCCAGTAACCCCCACCCAAATGTCTCGTACTCCCAGAGTCAAATATCACTGTACATGTGTATGTGTGACTGCGCAGCCACTGTGTTTGGTGATAGGCCTGGTTGGTGCACGTGAGTTGCAGGTTACCTGCCCGGGCTCCAGCCACGGGTACCGCGATATCAATCCGCACGATCCGACGTTGTCCTCCACACCGCGTGGGTTGAAAGTCCAGCGCGAACAATGTCTCTCCTGGTGTTAGAGTCTTTGGTGGTGTTCTGAGCCCAGAACCCACCTTGCAGGGCCGCACGGCTTCCGCTCTGTGTCCCTGACTACTTGATCAAATAAAGGGGGCAGTGTCCCTATCTAGGGCCTGTCCCTAAGCTCCACAAGCTATAAGGTGACTCAGGACCTAACTGGGACCTTGGGGGCTGCTGGCCTATGCAGAGGGTCACTGACCCCTGCACCCACCTCTTACCCCTAGCTGGTCCGGATCCTGAGTGAGTGCGTAGCTGCAAAACCCCGCGAAATGTATCCCCTTGCTAGCAGGGGAATCTGGCCTTCTGATTGGCTCCCTGGCGTCAGGTGTCTCTGCCCCTAAGCACCCTGGGGGCTGGCAGCCTATTCTCGCGCATGCGCGAGCTATCTGGGGCCTCCCGCGCTATCGGCCTCCTGCGCATGCGCGAGCTCACTGTCATGGCGGCGCCCTGCTCTGCTAGCCGCCGGGCCGGTGGCAACGCGATCGCGGCCTTAGCGACGGCCCGATCGCGTCCCCGGCAACCGGCCTGCTCGCCGCTCGCGTCCCCGGCAACCGGCCGCAACCACGCGCGCAACGGGGAAGAAGGGGTGAGTGCGCGAGGGGGACAAAGGAGGGGGCGAGTGCGCGAGGGGGACCTGGCTACATCCTCCCCCTGGTGAAACTCCAACGTCCCCGCTTGGACCACATAACTTACTACTATACACAACGTTATATAATAAAAATGCAGTAAACATATAACTTAGCACAGGTAACTCTAAACGAGATTGCATAATTCGTTGAGCATCACAATCACAGACTGTATCTTACTACGAGAACACTGCTGAGCCTCATAATGGGGTGCCCCCATTTGATCGTAAGTAACCCTAGTTGGCGGGTACCTAACTCGTTGACTCCGTCGGAGTTGTTCTTCGGCAACTCCCTCGGGGGAGTAATAAGCATAGTCCTGAGGCCTAGCCTCTTCCCTTGAGGGGAGAAATGTCTCTGAGGGTACAAAACACGGGCTCTGTGGATCTAAAGGCTGGCCTGTTGGTGCCACCTTAGTAGGCATTGGCCTACGGGGCCCTTTACCCGTAGCTCCTTCGGGAGATGCCCCTTCTGCGGGGTGGTCCCTTTGAGAGGGTCCCTCCATAGGGTCTTCCGGAGTTTCAGAGTGAGTCTCGTTAGTTACAGTCTCTTGACCCACTTCTGATAGATCGAACTCACCGTTGAGCGGTGTGGCCTGTAGTTCCTCTTCTTCATCTCCCACTTGGGGGATGGGGAGAAGGTGATTACGATGCCAAACCTTTACCCGACCATCGGTGTCTCTGATGCGATAAACCGGGAGGCCAGGCATCTGTGACTCCACCTCATATACGCCATCTCTCCACCGGTCCGCCAATTTATGTTTTCCGGGGATTCCCAAATTACGAAGTAACACTGCATCCCCAGGACGTAACTCTCGATACTTGACTTTATTGTCATAACGTCTCTTGTTACCAGCATTCAGTTTGGCTGTAGACTTCTCAGCCTGTTGGTACGCTTGTTGCAGACTGTCTTTTAGCCTTTGCACGTACTTAAAATGAGTGGTATTGAATATCCCATCCGTTGATACTCGGAGACGCACATCTACTGGAAGTCTGGCCTCCCGCCCAAACATGAGGAAGTACGGGGAGAACCCCGTGGACTCATGGCGAGTACAGTTATACGCGTGTACCAAAGTCTCCACATGACGACTCCATTCTGTTTTCTGCATTCCCTTCAGGGTTCCAAGCATGTCCAACAGGGTCCTGTTGAATCGTTCAGGTAAAGCATCTCCTTCAGGGTGGTACGGCGTCGTCCGGGATTTGGCGATGTTCAGCATTTTAAGTAATTCTCGGATCAGAGTACTCTCAAAATCTCGCCCTTGGTCGGAGTGAAGTCGGTTTGGAAGACCGTAGTGAACGAAGAACTTTTCCCATAGAACTTTCGCGACCGTGATAGCCTTCTGGTCTTTTGTGGGGAAGGCCTGTGCATAGCGGGTGTAATGGTCCGTGATGACCAGCACATTACCGATTCCTCGACTATCAGGTTCGATACACAGGAAGTCCATACACACCAGGTCCATTGGACCAGAACTCTTTAGATGGGCCATAGGAGCTGCTCGGGTAGGCAACGTCTTGCGTTGAACGCACCGGGAACAACGGCGGCAGTGTTGTTCCACCGCTTCCCGCATCTTGGGCCAGAAAAACCGGTCTCGGACTAGCCCAAAAGTCTTCTCTACCCCGAGATGCCCGTGGTCATCGTGTAGAGACTTTAACACCATATATCTCAAGTTTTGGGGTAGAACTAGTTGTCGCCTATCGGGGTGGTTATGATATGGAACTACCCTATAGAGCAAACAATTATCTATCTCGAACTTGTCCACCTCACGCATGAGTAACGCGACCAGATCTCGGGGAGCACTCTTCAATAGAGCAGGGTTCTTCCGCTGAACGGCTTGTCGAATTATGCTGATCACTGGATCTCTTAATTGATAGTCTACCAAGTCTTTCCATCTTATGACTTTGTCCTGGGTTATGTTCATCCCTGCGGGGCCGCAGTAGGCTGCCGGGATCGCTTGCGACTGGCACCCTAACGAATCGGCAACTCTTAGTTCAGAGAATGCGACCTGATCATTGATGACAGCCGCTATACTACACATTGCACGCATCCCAGGTCCAGGGATCTCTTCCCATTCATCATCATCAGGGGTGGCACTCAATCCTGGTCGTCGTGATAGCGCATCGGCCCCAATGTTCAGAGGCCCCGGCTTGTACTTCAGGGAGAATCGGTAATTACATAGTGTCGCCAACCATCGGTGTCCGGCAGCATCCAATTTGGCGGAAGTATTGATGTACGTGAGGGGATTGTTATCGGTCCTTACCTCAAACGTAACACCATAGAGGTAATCATGAAGTTTCTCCGTGATTGCCCATTTGAGAGCCAGGAACTCTAACTTGTGCACCGGATATTTCTGCTCACTGGGTGTCAGACTGCGGCTGATGTAGGCTACCGGCCGAAGACCCTCGGGGTGTTTCTGATGAAGGACAGCGCCCAGTCCATTGAGACTGGCATCCACATGCAGGACATATGGTTGTTCTGGGTCAGCATATGCAAGCACTGGTGCTTCAGTCAGGCTTGTCTTCAAATTCAGGAAGGCCCGTTCACACTCAGGCGTCCACTTATCACCAAACGGTTGACGGGCCGACGTGGCCTTTCTCCCAGTATCTTCAGGGTATATCTTCAGCAAATTGTTCAGGGGTTTAGCTCGACTAGAGTACCCTTCTACGAACCGACGGTAATACCCACAGAACCCGAGGAAGGATCGCAGTTCCGCGACATTATCGGGACGCGGCCAGTTCACCACCGCTTCTACTTTGGCTGGATCGGTAGCAATCCCCTGGGCAGATACGATGTGTCCCACGTAGGTCACTGAGGTGTGGCAAAACCTACACTTGTCGAGTGATAGCTTCAATCCTTCTTGGCCAAGATGATCTATCACCTTCAGTAGCCTCTCCTCGTGTTCTTCTAAGGTCTTCCCAAAGACAATGATATCGTCCAGGTAAACCAGGCACTCCCGAGGATTCATGTCCCCTATTGTTTTTTCCATCAACCGCTGGAAGGTAGCAGGGGCTCCGCATATACCTTGGGGCATACGCGTGAACTGGTAGAAGCCCAGGGGACAGACGAAGGCAGTCTTTTCCTGATCCTCTTCACTCATGGGTACCTGGTAGTACCCAGATCGCAAATCGAGCACACTAAACCATTGGCTCCCGTTCAGAGCGTTCAGGATCTCTTCAATACGAGGGAGATTGTATTGGTCAGGTACCGTACGATTATTTAGGGTTCGATAATCGACGCACAATCTTACAGATCCATTCTTCTTCCTTACTACCACTATGGGTGATGCATAAGGACTCCGCGACTCCGTCAGTATTCCAGCGGTCTTCATCTCCTCCAGGACATCCCTTACATCGTCCACATCCCTGGGGGCGATACGACGAGAGCGTTCACGGAACGGAGTGGCGTCATTCAGCCTAATAGTGTGTTGGGCGCTGCGACTGCGGCCCACATCCATCTCGCTGGTAGAAAATACTGTTTTTCTTTCCTTCAGCTTGGCTGTCAGTCGATCCTTCCACTCGGTCGGCAGGGTCGAATCTCCGAAGTTGAAGTCCAGGTCGACTAACCGCTCACCTACTGCAGCGGCATTCACCTGGGGCGCGGGTTCCACCGGGCTGACGGGATATATACTGCCCAGACTTTCTCCTACATCGATGTTCATTGGAAATGGAGAGATGTTTTGGATATACACATGGGTCCGGAGAGCAACTCGGGTCGTCCACTCTTTTACTTCAGGTATTACCCGATACCCTCTCTGGATCTCTTCCTCAGGATCACTCTCCAGTGAGAACAGATGATCGGTCTCCTCCCGATCCGGATAACAGCACCAGACGGCCATGCGTTTCACTCCCCCTGGTGAAATGGTCGTCAGTCCGCGTTGACGATTGTAGAGGTCCCCGTGACGCTCTAGGGCATATACTCGTTTGCACTCCTCTCTCAGTACAGGATCTAGGCGGGAATCGGCCATTGGCAATTCATTAGTCTCTTTCAAGTAGGCTCTGATGACAGCTCGTACTATATCCGTATTTGTCCCCAGGATGACCGGATACTGACACTGTCCTTGAGGTTTTGGGCACACCATTGCCTCCACACTCATGGGATGTTTCTTGCCGGTATTCAATTGAAGTATCTCCAGTTGAACGCTCACAATCCCATCGATGGGGTAATCTTCGTTGCTCAACCCCCTCACTTTCATATGTTCCGCCGACCGCAGGGGACAATGCTTCAGGTGCTGGTCGTAGAAGTGCCGGTATATTATGGTCACTTGAGACCCGGTGTCCAATAGGGCAGCAGCATAGACTCCCTCTACTACCACACGTACGATGGCCGAAGGGCCCACCTGACAGTAGCCATCTCCCCCTGGAGTTCCTTCGCCTGGGCTCAGGTCAGGAGCGGCTTCGGGAGGCGTGGGGGTAGCCTCGGTGGTTTTGGCTTCTGAGGTCTGCCTCTGACAGATCATAGCCCTGGCCGAGCTTCCTTTACGGGGCGTTTCCTTTTCTGGGGCGTCTCCATTTGGGCACTCTCTAGAGAAATGGCCTTTCTGTCCACAGGTATAGCAGACGATGTCTTTGAGGTCCAGTCGTCTTGGGTAGGTGGGGGAGGATCTCCCCGAAGCCCGCCCTTTCGTTGAGGGTGACTTGGGTGGCGCATCTTCCTCTTTGACAGGTGTCTTGGTCCGGCGAGCAGAGGCTCCCGGGGTGTCACTGACCGGAGGATCTCTGACCTTGGTGCCTGCATGCAGCTTGGTATAGGCCTCATGCCCTTTTACGATCCCCAGAATGTCCATGAAGGTAGGGGGAGGTCCCTCCTTTAGTGAGCACCTGATCATGATCACGATGTGGTGAGTGGGGATGGCCCCTCGGAGGAACTGCTTGCGCCGATATTCGTCCATCTCTGAAGATAGGATGAGGCCGCAAGTTCGCAATTTCCACAGGACCAGCTGGATGCGTTGCAGGAAGTCGGACAGGTCTTCCTTCTCCTTCTGTCGGAGAGCGTAATATTTGAACCACAGCTCGCTCTCCTCTTCCTCTTTGCCATAGATCTGGACTAGCAAGTCTATCATCTGGTGAGCAGAGAGATCAGGGTCTTGGTCACGCTGTGCACTGACCATGGTGGCCGCTGGGGGTCGTAGGCTTTCCAGGATTCTCTGCCGTCTAACCGTTTCAGAGCAGGGCCATTCGTCGATCACCTTGAGGGTATGCTCCTTCCAAGAATCGATACTTTCTTCGCCTGTGGGGACAGGAACCGTCCCTGAGAACGCCTTCAATTTCCTATAATTTTGGGCTTGAGCGGACGTAGTTATCGCTTCCACTAGCTGCGGGAATGTCACTCCTAACAGGGAGCCGTCATTGTTGGAGCCACTGGCTATCGCTGCTCGCTGCCTGTTAGGGGTTGGGGTAGAACTGTTCACGGACCAGTTAGTAACCGGTGATGTGGCCGGACTGCCGGCCCAACTGGTGGCCCCTTGCCTAGCATCTGAAGAGAAGGTCACTCTGGGTAGGGATATATCTGATCGGATGGGTGTACTAGCGGCCATATCTCTGTCGTCCCAACCCTCATGTCTGGGAAGGGAAGTGACGTGACTGGAAACAGTTCCCGGGTAAATTAGAGGGCACCCGTGCGGCAAAGTCTCTGGTAGATACACTACTCGTGGGCCTCTATCAGGAAGTATAGCTTGTTCAGTGGCTAGCAATAGGGTATTCTCTTGCCGGTCAATGTCATAGTGCTTGCTGATGAGGCGGGCGTCCGCCAGACCAGGTAATGTCCTTACTGCGCTGCAGACAGTAAACATGGAGACATCAGCAGGCACTCCGTCTACGGCGACCACGTGTCGCAGAAGCTCTCCTAGCTTTTCGGCCCAGTCGGCCACTTGTTTGGGCGTGAGCGCAGACATGCTGACTGACAGGGTAACGGTACTACAAAGTGGGGCACCCCAGGACTATCTCAGCAGCGCCTCCAAATGTAACGGGTATTCCCTATGAATACCGCCGCTACTACCTGCTGTGCAACCTGTGTGGCTCTCAGGAGCCTAAGCCTCCGCTTGGGGAACCTGGGGTACATACATATCATAGGTGCAACGCCTCCACCTGGGAGGGATCCCAACGGAGTGGGAGGAGGCCCTCACAGGAAACAACCACACAAAGCGAATGAAGGTAAAACAGGACTGACTTTACTGTATAACCACATATATCAACACAAATCAACATGCGCCACGGCGGGCGCTAACCTCACTGGGTGTCACGGCGGACACTAACCACACTAGGCGTCACGGCGGACGCTACCACCTCTAGGCATCACGGCGGACGCTATCACCTCTAGGCGTCACGGCGGACGCTACCACCTCTAGGCGTCACGGCGGACGCTATCACCTCTAGGCATCACGGCGGACGCTACCACCCACAATGTGACCCCACCCTGTGTCCAGTAACCCCCACCCAAATGTCTCGTACTCCCAGAGTCAAATATCACTGTACATGTGTATGTGTGACTGCGCAGCCACTGTGTTTGGTGATAGGCCTGGTTGGTGCACGTGAGTTGCAGGTTACCTGCCCGGGCTCCAGCCACGGGTACCGCGATATCAATCCGCACGATCCGACGTTGTCCTCCACACCGCGTGGGTTGAAAGTCCAGCGCGAACAATGTCTCTCCTGGTGTTAGAGTCTTTGGTGGTGTTCTGAGCCCAGAACCCACCTTGCAGGGCCGCACGGCTTCCGCTCTGTGTCCCTGACTACTTGATCAAATAAAGGGGGCAGTGTCCCTATCTAGGGCCTGTCCCTAAGCTCCACAAGCTATAAGGTGACTCAGGACCTAACTGGGACCTTGGGGGCTGCTGGCCTATGCAGAGGGTCACTGACCCCTGCACCCACCTCTTACCCCTAGCTGGTCCGGATCCTGAGTGAGTGCGTAGCTGCAAAACCCCGCGAAATGTATCCCCTTGCTAGCAGGGGAATCTGGCCTTCTGATTGGCTCCCTGGCGTCAGGTGTCTCTGCCCCTAAGCACCCTGGGGGCTGGCAGCCTATTCTCGCGCATGCGCGAGCTATCTGGGGCCTCCCGCGCTATCGGCCTCCTGCGCATGCGCGAGCTCACTGTCATGGCGGCGCCCTGCTCTGCTAGCCGCCGGGCCGGTGGCAACGCGATCGCGGCCTTAGCGACGGCCCGATCGCGTCCCCGGCAACCGGCCTGCTCGCCGCTCGCGTCCCCGGCAACCGGCCGCAACCACGCGCGCAACGGGGAAGAAGGGGTGAGTGCGCGAGGGGGACAAAGGAGGGGGCGAGTGCGCGAGGGGGACCTGGCTACATACATGTTCCTGAATAAGAAAATTACATTTTGTTTATTGTTTTTCAAACAAATGAGTGAGTTTCTGAGCAAGTGCAAAGTTGTCCAAGTTTCTTTTGCAAATGTTCAGATGAATTGTTTAAAATAATTAGCAAAAACGCAAACATTTGGCAACATTCTTTAATTCTGAAAGCTAATGAATACTTTTTTTTTTGTTAAAAATGTTTGCTAACATAACCTTTTGCTGTCTTCAGAAATTTTACTGGCATACATTCTGTTTGGAAATTTGCTTTCGAACTTCAGAAAATCCCCACATTTTTTGCTATCACCACGTATCCCAATTTACCACATTCATGAACTTGCATGAATGATATAGCCCATCTCTGTCAGCTTAAAACCCAGCGGAAATTTCCTGATTTAAGGAAGATTTTCTATAAAGATATATGCTGAAGAGGAACATTTGAAAGAACCATTCCGTTCACTTGGTTAGTTTTTAAATGCATATCAAGCCGGTGTATGTTGTATACATTTAGATTTTTTTTTTAATTATTTTATAAAATACATTCAGCCAATTATTTCATCCCCTATTTTCTGTTATTTTTTATTTTGTATTAAATAATTTGGCATAATTTGTAAAAATCCTATGTACCATACTGTGCACTATACTGTAATTGTGAAGCGCTTTGAGTCCCATTGGGAGAAAAGCACTATATGAATAATGTTGTTATTATTTTTTTACTAAAAAGAATTGAGAACAGTTATCGCGGAGCCACAAATATTGCACCCATTGCACTGGGTAACATATTTTCATAAAATTCTATTAGTCAAGAAAGTGAAGAACCATCAACAATTACATTTACATTTTCAATAGCCACAATCATTATACATTTATTATGACATTGCAAATGCATTCAATGATTACTTTGTGGGGTGTGCTACTAACTTATTAGCGAAACTCAACCCAAACCACAAACATGAATCTCATCCTGGGAGTATCCATATAGACTTGGTGCACCAGCCAATGCCAAACCAATTGATTCCATAGTCAACTCTATCCTGTCTGCATGCCATATCCCCAAGACCTGGAAACTGCCAGAGTTGTCCCAATCTTCAAAAGTGGGGACAAAAACACTGTCTCAAACTACAGACCAATCTCTCTTCTCCCAATACTATCCAAATTCATGGAAAAATGTGTCCACTCCCAATTAAGTGATTACTATACCAAGACAAATTTCCCAAGCCAATTCCAATCTGGCTTCTGCCCCAAACACTCCACCGTAACTACCCTGCTAAAAGTTTGCAATGAAATCCATTGTGAAGTGGAACGGGGAGAACTCACTGGTGCGATATTCCAAGATTTTGCAAAGGCTTTTGATACTGTTGATCATGCTATCCTGCTTAACAAACTCCAGAGTTCTGGAATAGGGAAGCATGCTTTAAACTGGTTTCAATCCTACCTATCAGGTAGACACATCACTGCGAAATGCTCAAAGAACCAGATTGGTCATCACTTGAGTCTAAGCGCAAAGTTCACCTTTCCTGTCTTGCCTTCAAATACTTTCTGGGCAAGCTAGCCATCTACTGTATCTGAACAAGCTCCTCACCCATACCACATGCAGCACTTAGCATCTGAGATCAGACTCCAAAAGACTTTTCATGGTCCCAAGGCCCAACAAAATATCTGGCCGCTCCTCCTTCTCTTACCATGCACCACAAATCTGGAACAACCTACTCGCACATCCACCACCAGATTAAGTTCTTTCAAAACTAAGGCTGTCTCACATTTTTATCTGGTCTGTAAATATTACATACGCGCATAATATATATTTTCTTTAACTGTGCATGCAATGTCTTGTATATAATGTATACCCTGTTCACTTATGTAACTGTATTTGTAACCATGTATTATTTGTCTTAACTTTATGCCCAGGACATAATTGAAAATGAGAGGTAACTCTCAATGTATTACTTCCTGTTAAAATATTTTATAAATAAATAAATTATATTTGAGGATATACTATACCATACAAGTGCAATTGTATTTAACGCTACATTTAAATTTTAAAGTACATTGAATGTACAGGAAGCATTTATTCCATTGTACGTGATTCTTTGTTATTGCAGCTCACAGACATCATTAAATGTTACCTACATCCTCTTTTATGACTGGTCTCCACCCTATATTAGTAGAAAGACAGTTTAATCCCCTTTCTCGCAAGACATGTTCATACCGAGAGAGCGAAAATAGAAACCAACCTGCTTACGCAACTAAAACAAGTATGATATTAGTATTTTTAAGGATGAGGTAAGTGGGTTTCAACCTATTAGCGTAATCTATGTAATCTAAAGATACAGTGATGCTTTAATAGTGTCAATCGCAATATTTTCTTGGAATCCCATATTATATTGTAGGACAGGTTTTCTAAAAGGTATTTTTGTTTTAAAGCACTTGTTCTGATAGCCACTCAGATCCTGAAGAAAATTATTATTTATAGGTTGTAATGCTTCTGATTTAAACATGTTAAAAGTTCTTCATTATACCTCTTGGCCACTCTGTTGGTCAGAAAAGGACCATCTAGTAGACCATGTTGGTCAGTAGGAAAACCCTCTGTACTGTACATATATAATAAAAGTTACACATAGATTTACTGTAGTTGTTCGAGACAGGGATGAGGGCAGTTAGGATCTTATATTTGACAGTGTGGATACATACAAAATCTCTGTACTCCAGGAAGCCTGTCTCTAGAGATGGGGGTGATGTATTGAAGTCTCTCAGCTTCAAAACAGCAAAAACAAATCTATAACAAATATATGAAAAAAATATACAAAGACATCTTTTGTACTTTGAGGTATGGGGTCCCCTGAGATGGAGTAAACTACCGTAGCCCTTGATAATTTAGCATCTTTCTATTGGCTGCCCCTGGCAACCATCATTCATACAACTTTAGCCAATGTGCTTGGTAAATTCAAACACAGAAGCAACTAGGGATGTGCAAATTGTTTGTGAATCTGGTAAAATTTGCTGATCATATTTAAGATACAAATGTCCCAAAGCAGGAAATTATTTTTGGCACAAACAATTATGTATTGCTAGTTTCCAAAGGAAACAAATACTTAGCTATGGTAGTATGATCCATTGCATAATAGTTGTGCTATAATTACTAATAAACAATATATTCTTCTAAGAAAATGTTAAAAAAAAATCACCTAAAAACATTCAAACTATAATACTGTCCATCCAACGCAGTAGAATATATGAATGTAATTTTGAATCAATAAATATGAAACCGCTAAAATGATTAGTCTGCAGATCTTCATTAGAAAAATAACTGCACTAGTGGAATAAACATGCCAAACACCTGACTAAAATGAGATAAGTGAGATAAGTATAATATATTTTGGCAGAAAATGCATATTGGTTTGGACTGATCTCCTTTTCATGTGCTGTAATTTGAACAAAGCACAAGATGGTTTGTAAACTTCTTAAATTCAGACTGTAATAATATATCATAATATTGTTTTCATATGGTCATAACTGAACTATTTCAGATTCAAAGCTGTATTTTAGTAGAGGATTTTGCAGGGAATAGCCTTAATACTGTACAGTATATACCCTGTATACTGTATCCTGCTGTCTTGTAGTTTGCATAACATAAAGCTATAGCTGCTGGTCATAGAGAGTTTGGTCTTTGAGAAACACATGGTCTTTCGAGAGTTAATGCATGCATGACTAACCACAAGGTGATGGGATCCCTAATCCCCCATGTCATATGCTAGGCTGGTTGATATCTCCTGGGAAATACCCATGCCAATTCATATTATGTGCCAGAAATTAAATCATAACAGTTTCATTTGAGGTATCCTTAATACCTTCCAGATCTCATTTTTATCAACATCTTCAAAAGATTAAGCTGCCAATTTTATTTTTACGTTATCACATGCATGTGTTTTCCAGAAATGTTCTATATTGTGATGGTTGAAGCAGCCAGCCAATACACATTATGATTTGATGGTTGAATGATTGTGAAATACAGAATCCTACATTTACCTGAAAAAGGCTCTAATGTCATACTGAAAATATTTAATATTAACATTTTAGCATTAATCTTTAAGTTAGTTCTTATCATACCTTTTTTAACTTTTAAGGGAACTTGTCGAATTTATTTAATAAGGACTATTAACCATTAAAATATTTGAGAAGCTGTCATACTTTACACTGGACCAATAATTCACCAACAATGTTTTATAAATAAGTCCCTTTTTTGAGAGTACAGAGAACATGTATTGAATATACTATACAGTACATTTTCCCATAACAATGGACCTACAAATATTCTACACAAAGGTATCACATATTAAAACATTTTGCTGAATGGTTTGGAAGTTGAGTTAGTTGAGAGAAAAAAAGAAGGCTGATTGGAATGTGACATAATTCAATGTTCAAATATGGAATTTATGCAGTCTATAAAGCTTACATGTAGACTGTATCATCAATAGTGAAGAGTTTTCATCTTCGTGAAAATCAGGAGGTTTTGCAAATAACGTTTTTTTCCACCCAGCGAGATTATTACTACTGTTGACATTTGGTGTGCCCTTATGATGTCCAGTTGACCTTTGAATTTTTAAACATGTTTTATGAGATATAATGACCCATATTTACTATTGCATACTTGTATGGCATTTGCCATAAGGCACCTTCAGACACTGGAATACAGTACATATTACAGAACATTGACCTTAATGGGCTGTTCCGTGTCTTTTTTCTGCTGGAAGGTGCTATATGGCAGAGTTAACATTGCCCTATGTATGTGACTTTCATGAAGCTGTAAACACAATCTGAATGGGAGAGCAGGACTTCTTCCATTAATTACGTCAGGGGACACATCATGACCACATAAACAATGCACAGATGATTTAATGGATAGTCACAGCATATCAAAAGGAAAGTGTAGCACTCCACTGGTCTTTAGTCAAACTTATAAAAGGCTTTATTGGACAGGAAATGTAATGTTTCGGTCCTCGCTAAGACCTTTATCAAGATACAATATACACCACACGTACTGTACTTCATACACACACTGATCAAACTAATTGAAAACATTTGGTGCCAAAGCATGATGGGGGACTGCTGTGCAGCAAAGCCGAAAAGCAATCCCTCATCACATCAGTCAGTTAAATATACAAAATTATGCGGATGTGCACTGCTAACATAAGATAATAATAAGCAACAAAAACATGCCAATGGTAAATAGGCGGAACCCCCCTGGGGAGCAATGAACAAATAAAAAAAGAAGAGGATGGGACCAATAAAGACAGGATATCAGAGTCTCCAAAAATGGGGGCACTCATGGTAATTGCAAAAATATCAAAACATATTATTTATTTTATTTATAAAATGTTTTACTAGTAAGTAATACATTGAGAGTTACCTCTCGTTTTCAAGTATGTCTTGGGCAATTTATTAGAACAATGATAACCGGCAGTGACACACAAATATTATACTCGGATTGGAAATTGTCGAGTGCAGAATCGGGGTTGGGAATTAAGTTGATTCTGAGCAAAGGGCAGCTGTAAGATCAGCCAGAAACTGTTGTGGGTTAAAGTTTCTAAATGTTCTAGTGAGGAGAACTTTAGGGCTTGATTGGGGTGGTTTGATTTTCCTTACGCAGTACACTATTGCATGGTCACTAAAAATGTCAGTTAGGATGCCAGAGTACTGGATTCTTCTGGGACTAGAAGAGAGAACACAGTCTAGCAAGGAATGGTTGTGAGGTTTCAGGTTTGTCCGTGTGGGTTGGGAAATTAGTTTTGTTAGGTTAAGTGAATTGAGTTGTATCTGGATTTTCATCTTTTTAGGGTCGTCAATTGTAGAAGTTGAAAATGGAGGCCTTGGGTTAAGTGCAATATCCCCTGCTAAAGAGAGTAACAGTATAAATAGAAATTTGAATAGTTGTTTGCAAGTTGTACATTTGTGATGTTTGCCATTAGAATGAGCGATGGTTGGTATGCTGATTTTTAGAGTTCTTCACAAACATTCAGTAGTTATTAATAATAATAGCATGTTCTTGGATAGCCCTGCTAGTTTTACGTAGCGCTTTACAGAGACATTTTGCAGGCACAGTCCCTGTGGAGCTTACAATCTATTTTTTGGTGCCTGAGGCGCAGGGAGATAAATTGACTTGCCCAAGGTCACAAGGAGCCGACACTGGGAATTGAAGCAGGTTCCCCTGCTTCAAACTCTCAGTCAGTGTCTTTACTCACTGAGCCACTCCTTCTGCAAGGCTTTTGAGTAATCCAGGGTGTTGATGATATTGGGTGTTTGCCAGGAGGGAGGAGTTTTTAGTGCAAAAAGAGAGTAATATTTCCATGTGGCCACAATAAAGAACAGTTAAGATAATTAGCAGGTTCATTATAACAGAGGTAGGTAACATTGCATGAAGCTGTTGTGAGCCGAGTGTGTGCAGAGTAAACAGCAGAGGTGTGCCTTTTCCTTGCCAAAATGTTTTGCTGCATTTGCAGTGCTAGGGTCTGTTCAGGGTTTGCACAGGTATTTGGAGAGGCGGGGGGATGGGAGAGGCAGTTGTGTGCAGTGAAGTGTTGGGAGAGGCTGCAGTAAATAAAGTGTATGGGTGGAGGGGTGTTAATTGTGCAGGCTTATTGTCACAGGAGACCAGGCATTAACACGTTTAATCATAACACAGAGCAAAATGAGTTGATGAAATAAATTGTCATTTATTCACTTAAACAGGCAAACACTATGAGACACAAAATACATGAGAAATACACACTTGCTGGGAGTCTGGGGGCAAAGAACTGGACTTTCCTAGTTGAAATAAGCAAAGAACCAAAGTTTTTAGTTGACCAATGCTCAGCCTGAAATATCCTGGAACTCAAATCGGCTTGAAGTTCCTGACACCACCACTCTCTTTCTTCCAGAGGTGCTGAAATCCCTTGACCGGGAGTTATTCCCAAACGTCCTGGAACTGTTTTCGTCTTGTAATCTTAGCCGTGACAACTACATTCAATTCTCAGAACTTGGCCCCGAAAAGTGGGACTTAGAACATATGCTGCCTTTAAATTTCTGAAGCCGGCTCACTGCTATTTCTTCAAGAGCATCTTTTGATCGTTTCAAATTTGCTGGTGCTTAAAATCTGCTCTCCAGATGGGCTGAGGGTTTCTTATAGTATTTCAGAGTTCATTTATGAAATACTACAGCCAATCCGAGCGTGGGAAATTTCCTACCAGCCAATCAGAGTGATGCCAGTCTTCTGAAGCTGGGAAAGTGGATCCTCTGCTTCAGCCGAGAGCATGCGCCAACTTGGCACCTCAGCCACTTGGTATGCAGAAGCCACCCACTGGTTTAGGCACCTCACAGACTGGGAAAGGGAAATGGTAGTCCAAGGACTTCCATTCATCCCAGGATATTGGTGTTCAGCCTAACCCTCCTGCCCAAATGCTCTTCATAACTCTGGAAACCTCTGTGGCTTCCTTGTCCGATGTCTGGGTAGACACAGTGGCACCAAGATGATAGCCCAGTGACTCACCCAGAACATCGTCCGGAAAGACCCAACTCATAATACCGTGCACAAGCATATACTGTATGTACTTTAAACACACTGTTTAGTAAAAAATACATTTATACTTTCCTAAGTCTTATGGTTATGGGGAATAAAATAAGAACTTGCACTTTATTCCTACGAGCCATATTCCCCACACACAATACTTGACTTAGGGGCCTATGCACCAAGTGCCGAAAAAGAAAAATGGCATTATTTTAATTCACAATTTTTGGCAGTGTTGCTATCATGGTATGCAGAAAGCCCCGAATACCAGTGATAGCAAACTTTGCGAAAATTGCATGGGGGTCCCCTGTCCTCCCCGCAGGTGTCCGTGGGTCCTCGGGTGGTCCCCGAGGGCATACAGGGGTCCTCGAATGTTCCCTTTGTGTCCCCGCTCGCCTGCGGTACCATTCCAGTATGTACAAAAAAAATGGCCTACATTTCAATAAATACACCTCCCCCTCACCCCCCCAACCAAATAGATACAGTACAGTAATGGGCAAAATAACTATTATCCAGATATGAATAACAGATTATTTGCCCATTATTAAACACAACATTAGCCATGAAGAATAAATAAAGTAAATAACAACTGTTCTACTTACCCCTGGCAATATAAAGGGTGTCCTCGTCAGCCTTCTGCAGGTCCATGTCCTCCGTTGCCAGAAATAAAACATTGCAAAATACATCTGATGTCAGCAAGAATATATTATAAATACAATTGTAACGGCTGGATCCCCCTTGTCTGACCCACCCAATCTCACATTGGCCCGTGTGGTCTAACCGGTCCCCATTACAAGGTCGTGTGTGGTGGTGCACCTGCAAGTAACAGGACTCCTGAGTCTCCCGCTTGGTGTTATAGAATATGGCAGCAGGACAGGTATCTGAGGTAGTGGTTACGAGTCCAACTTACTTCATGTGCAGCGCCTCCACCTCATCAGGATCTATGCTTCCGCAGGGAGATTGTCCTGGTGAGGAACTCCTTCTCGGTGGTGACTGCCACTGCAGAGTAATCTCACACTGACACAGTGGGGTTTTCTTTGAACATGGCATCTTTATTGTAGGTTGGGATGTAGCAGACTGCCCCATGCAGCTGCTGGCTCTAGCCGCACATCTCTCCGTGCTGTCCCTTTGCCAGGTACGCCCTCCTGTATTGAAGTGGGATTCCCTTTCTCCTAGGGAGATCACCACTGCGCCAGGTCCCTGGACACAGTGTGGCTTAGACAGACTTGATTGGAAACTCTGCTACCGCTAGTTACTGCACTAGGGTCACAAAAGTATTCCTCCAATCCCTTATGCCATAGCATACATTTTACCAGCTGCTTCACACAACTGCTGGCTAACACTTGCAACACTTTTCAACAACACTAACTGACAGTGTTGTGCCCTTTATACCTCAGGGGGCAGGCGCATCTCTGATGTCACTATCCAGGGACTCAGAGCATACAGCCACTCCCACTTACACAGGGCTCCCACTTACACAGCCACTTACACAGGGCACCACACCAGGGTGTGAGGGAAAACCTCCATAACTACTGTTGGCAGGCCTGTACTTACCAGGACTTACTGCCAACAGGGAAGATGTATGCAGTCATTATTATGCATGGCTACACAATCTAATGTCCCCTAGCCCCTTAATCACCTTAGCGGTTAATAACCGCTATAGTAATTAAGGGGCTAACCCACCCTGCCCTGATACCCACCTGGGAGGCCTAATCCCCATCTCGGAACCACTATACCCACCCTGTATCCATTGAGTGGCATAGTGATACGTCATACCCATATAATATGTGCATGATAAGCCACTATAGCACTCAATGGGTACCCTGATCAAAATACATGAATGGCCAAAAGGCACAATAATAGAACATACACAAACACCTAAACACCCCAATTCAATAAATAAAAACACTAACCAACAAATGCAATTAATTGTAACGCAATTAATTGATGCTCGGAAATGGAGGACAGGGCTGGACCCACATCAGGGGGGTCTATGTTTGTTGGGCTCAGCATACTGTAACTCTCGAGCTCCCCTCAAACAAGACAAGACCCCGGCACTGAGGTGGGAAGGTATAACACCACACACCCGCAGCAGCAGAGGCGTGCCTGGAAGGCGGATAGTTTAGCGTAGCTGGGTCCGGGTCCTTGAATTGGAGAGAGCAGGAGAGTAGGGGTCCGTAAGCCGTGGTCTGGGATTGTAGAGAATAGTCCGAGTCCGTATGCCATGTTCAAGGGTAGGAGAGATCGCCGTAGTTGAGGGAAAGCCAAGGTCCAAAACTCCAGTAGGGTCCACAAACAAGCTGTGTCAGTACACAAGAGGTTAAACTGCAAAGAGAGAACTAGAGCACAGCACAACAGGAGTGAGCGTCTCGAAATTACATAGAATGATGCTGTGCAAAGTCTGTGAGAAACCAGGAAGTCTTTAAAGGGAGAATAGCCAATGAGGACAGGGGGCGGAGCGTAGGCGCGACCCCAGCGGAGGCTGGGATAGGCTGCAGGAGAGCAAGGCAGGCATGGGAGTACTTGCCACGTAGCTGGGGATCGTTGCACGTCATCGCGTTTGCGCGCCGCGCGGGAGGGAGGAGCCTGGTTCCGTGCGGAAGCTAGAAGAGCTATGGGTGCGCGCGCGCTCTGTAATGAGAGCGGGGGTGCACGCAGGAGCAGGAACAGAGGCAGCAGCAGCAGGTAAGTAGGGAACGTGTCGCAAAGGACGTGTTCCCCGATTCCTTACATTAATTAAAACATTAACCAACTAAACAATGAATTAATTGAACCACTAAGCAACAAAGCAATTCATTAATAAAAGCACTAAACAACAGCAATGAATTAATGTAAACGTTAACCAACAAAGCTATTAATTAATAAAACAAGTAGGCAACACAACAATGAATAAATTTAACCATTAACAAACAAAGCTATTAATTAATAAAACAAGTAGGCAACACAACCATTAAAACCAGGAACCAACACAAGATATTAGAAATTCAATTAGAAATTCAATCACACAAAATATAAAAAATAATGCAGCAAAATGACAAAGAATTACATCCACATAATAAACAGAAATAGAAAAAAATCATACTCAATACAAAGCAAGCAATTACTTAAAAAGGCATTGGCTAATAATGTATTCATCTGTACCAGGGGTACAGATAAATACATTATCAGTCAATGGACAATAAAAAACATAAAAAAATACATATCCAATGGAGAAACCTGTAAAAATAATACATTTACATACATTCATTATTTTACTTACCTTTAGAAGCGTTGGCCCTCCGACTCCCGGGGAATCAGGAAGCTCACGTACCGCCAAGGCCTGAAACTCCATCCAATGCCATCCGGCATGAAGATCAAGACAGAAGATTAGAAAATAAAGAAATAATTACAGAAAAGATAGAAGAAGCGAATTGAAGATAAACGAAAGAATAATTGGGTTACCTAACGAAGACACGATTCGAAATGCATAAGGTGACGTTTTGGAGAGAGAGGATCAACTACGGATCAATGCTGTAGTCGTGTTTTCCTTGCTGTGAGAGCACTTGGGTCGCTGGTAGACGGTAGAATGGAGAAATCTCTACACGAGTGCCATATCCTCTGCGAGTACCATACAATGGAGCCAGAGGCAGATCTCACGAGACACGAACTGGGCAACACCACATGCCGCGGAAGCGGTGGTGTGGGAGGACAAGCCGGATATTGAGTACCGTGTACCGTGTGATACAGCTCCGGCTCTACCTCATAGCTCCGGTTCAACCTCACGGAAAACCGTCACTGGAGAGGGTAAGCAAGATTTTCATCTAACATATGTTGGCAAAAACATGGTGATAACCCCACGTGACGTGTAGTTAGTGAGTGAAGGAGGAGAAGCCGGGAAGACTTTGTATATGAACATAACACTCCAGTCCCCACCACCCAGAAGATTGTCACTGTAGATGGTAAGGAGGATTGTGACAGTATAATTGCTGGCAGAGACACTATATGTCATATGAGATAGTCCTGTGTATTATAATCGGATACAGAGATACACATATATTGACTGTGATTTTCAGCATTATTGGATCCTATAGAGAACTCTATCCCTCGTTTTTTGCATACTATTTGCATTTTTATAGCTTAGAGGAACTTTTTCAAGCTAATTATATATTTTTAATAAAATGATTATACTTTTTATTGTTGCATGACCTATCTCTGACTCACATTGGAATAGGAGGATTTGTTACAAGTCTGTAGGATTGCATGGTGATTCCTGAGTGAAATATTTAAGTTCCTGTGGAAGTGGTGAAAGATTGGACCAACACGCCAGTACCATATCCCTTGAAGTGCATCGCAAGTGGCCCTTGTATTTTCACACTTCAACTACATGATTAATTCCATCCATATCTAATTCTCCAGTTGTAAGTGCTTTCTTATTTTATATAATTCATATACACAGATACACTACCTTATGTACTGCTTTTCCCTTCCTTCCCTCTTGTTTTTATCCGCTATATATATACTGTATATATATATATATATATATATATATATATATATATATATATATATATTTTTTTTTTTTTTTTTTTCCTATTTCTGTTTATTATGTGGATGTAATTCTTTGTCATTTTGCTGCATTATTTTTTATATTTTGTGTGATTGAATTTCTAATTGAATTTATGATATCTTGTGTTGGTTCCTTGTTTTAATGGTTGTGCTGCCTACTTGTTTTATTAATATATATATATACACACACACTCACACAGTATATATCCAATGCCCCATTTTGTTCTAACATTGCTATTCTGGGTTTTTCTAGGGTATCTGTTTTTGGTTTTACCTAAACAGTTATGTTTCCCAGAGCAAATCTCCAGCTCCCTGATGTCGGGGAAACCCCTACTTACTGAGTATGCGCACCTTAGTGCCAAAATGGCTCCAGGAGTCAGCCTCACTCTGGTGGCCAATAGAGAGAGGCAATAGAAGATTACTTTATTGTATTGTATGTCTTTATTTATATAGCGCCATTAATGTACATAGCGCTTCACAGCAGTAATACACGTGGTAATCAAATAAATAACAGATAATATAAATAACAGATCATGGGAATAAGTGCTTTAGACATTAAGGAAGAGGAGTCCCTGCCCCGAGGAGCTTACAGTCTAATTGGTACACTGGCGACACACTTTATTCGAGCTCGGCTAGTCCCACGAATTCGGGTATACCCGGGTGTATTGAGGTTTGTGACTGTTTTCTGCCCTAGTGCATTGGGTTATTTTCCAGGCAGGGATTGAAGCATTTTATTCCCGCTGGCTGCAATACTGCACAGTATATATATATATACTGCATTACAATTCATGAATTTATGCCATCTGGTAGACACGCGAAGCATTGCAGCCTATTAAATCCTAATCATTATCATTTAACAGATCAGCCGCCCGTCAGCCAGGCATGAACCCAGGCTGGGAAGGCAAACGCAACGGGGCTTGTCAGAGGTGAGGAGCGGCGCATTCCAGGTATCTGCCAGGTACATACTGGGTATTTGCTCGAATAAAGTGTGTCGGTGCAGTAGGTACTGAGGGGAAGGGCATTCCAGAGGTGTGGGGCAGTCAGTGAAAAAGGTTTAAAGCGGGAGAGGGCTTTAGATACAAAGGGGGTAGAAAGAAGACATCCTTGAGAAGAACGCAAGAGTCTGGATGGTGCATAACGAGAAATTAGGGATGAGATGTAAGGAGGGGCAGAAGAGTGTAAAGCTTTAAAAGTGAGGAGAAGAATGGAGTGTGAGATGCGGGATTTGATCGGAAGCCAGGAGAGGGATTTCATGAGGGGAGATGCTGAGACAGATCTCGGAAAGAGTAGAGTGATTCTGGCAGCAGCGTTTAGGATAGATTGTAGGGGAGACAGGTGAGAGGCAGGAAGGTCAGACAGCAAGAGGTTACAGTTACTTTATATTGGTGTCCTGGCTATATTTGTATTTGTGTGTGTGTCAGAAGCTGACACAAAAACTATAAAAATCACAGAATTCTGGGGGGAGGGGTGTCACCATGAGATTGCTGCTTTAAGATTTCAGCACTTAATAGTTCTACAAATAAATTAGATTCCAATGTTACATTAATATTGTAACAGAACAAAACATTCTTTCAATTGTATATTTATTAAGTTTCACTCGCAGTTAGACACAAAATGTTAATGAGATTAAAAGCATGACTTAAGAGGAAAAGACCAAGGCAGTAAAACAACATCGCAAAAGCCGAAGAATATTGGAAGAAAGTATTGACATTAATGTGAGCCACGCGTTTGATAGGTGATCACTCCATTTCAGACAAAACTGATTCATCATAAAATCATCCAACTAATACTGACTATCATTAGGAAATCTGAGGAAATAAATGAATAACAAAAGAAGAATTCCAGAATGCAGAAAATATGGGAATACATTGCCCTCTTCTTGGACTATGTTCAGCTTTTATTCAACAAATGTTCTGCAAGGTGAATCCAAAAGAAGCATACTGCCAAGTGAAGATTACTTAATCACTCGAATACTATTTAGCTATTTGTTTTCACTCATAATGTTAACCAGAGGAAATGTTCTTGTCCAAGTACACCACGAGTTCTCATTAACAAGTTGTTAAATGATAGCACGCTTAACTTACAGTATAGCAGTAGTGGAAGTTCAGGGGTAACCACATTAATGTTCATGTTTGCAATTATAGAGTGTCCATAGTTTTTCTTTTCTTCTAATTAACAACAGGCATTGAGCAACAGTTATTTGTTATATGGTGTTGCTTTCATAATTTTTTTTGTAAAGACCTAGCATTTGAAACAAAATGAAATATAGTGAGGGTTAAAACACAGATGTACAATGAGCATGCTGTAAAAAACATTGCAGAATGAACTAGTATGTTAAAAACAAAGTTCATTTTAGGATAGTCCATTGTTGAGAGCCCACTGAGATCTACTCAGTTGAATTCATTTGGGCCAAATTTTAGATGGATTGTGCAAATACAGGATCTTCACAATTATGGGGAGGCAATAAAAGAGCCAGGGAGTAAGAAAGTAAATTGTCAGAGACAGAAAAAATAAGGGCACTATTTACAATAATATAGTTGGAAAACGTTGCTGCATTTTTTTCTAGTGAGTGAAGTTGACACGTCACTAACAAAATACAAAGAAAAAAAGGGGCATGACATATACCAGACATACGGTATGTGAGAAATGTAAAAGCAGTAGAGAAAATAGTACAGAATAGAGAAAAACTGGTAGGGAAAATAGAGCTCAGAAGTAATACAAAGACATCCAGAATGCTAAAAAAAAAAACAAGATAAAGTCAGTCATTTAGCCATTGCCATGTGATTATTGCAAATTATTAAAATTGTCTTGACTCCCCAACCTGTAAGAATGTTTCGATTAAATATCATGTTTGCCCATGATTAACCAGTCATGTCGTTAGATTTCAATGTACATATGTGTTTCTCTGGCAAACTGTGTAGAATTTTTCATGAAACTAGGATTAGGGCATATGATACAGTATTATTTGAGGTGTAGAGCTCTCTGTTATTTTCTAGCAAAAATTCATTTCTGTTTAAAACTAATTTTAACTCAATCTGCATGTATTTGTTGTTTTCATTAAAGTTCCTTTTTTTAAATTCACGGCAGCCTTTTAATTTTTTTTTTAATCCAGTGCCTTGGTTGAAAGCTACTCTCAGTGATCCAGATTACAAACTTTAAAGTAGATCATAAAAAGTGTAATTGGGCGCTGCTAATAATAATATATTGTGTATCGAATACAAATTATAATCTGTAGTGAACACAAGTGAATAAATTAATAGTGAACACTAAAATAAACAAGTGATATCACATGTGATGAATCCTGTGGGAAAAAAAGTTTCCACACACACATTTTAAACTAAATTTCCACCACCAATAGTGCAAGTAATCATGTGATAAAGAAATGTAAAGCTGATCTAGTTTAACCCTCTGTAGACCATTTCAGGGTCTTTATGAGTCTTTGCTCTCTTCCAGGTGAGGGGAGCGCAGGATGATTCAGCATACAGTATATGAAAAATAAAAATGAAAAGAAAATAGTGCGACCAATATAGTGCAGTGTCTTATTTAGAAAGTGATGGTATTCCAGTCACATGTTCTTTCTTTGAGTATAAGGCATGTTAGAGACACATTCTCGCTCTAACTGGAGCTGTATTGGAGCAGGATATCTGGATATCTATGAGGATCTTCTCAGGGTAAGTTATTGAGGATACTTCCTCTCCGATGCAAGAATAAAGAGGAACTCACATAATATAGTATGTCCACTAATTTATTCTGAATCACAGCGTATTACAATGTCAATACACTCACATTTTGCACATAAGAAATGGACGATGTACGAATGCAGAGAATTTCGTCCACAACGCCTCTCTCTTCAGCGTGCATCTCCTTTCCAGGTCCCTCCGTTACTTCCGGTGACAACTCAACTCTGGGCAGGACTGGTCGGGATGCGGGAATACCATAGCCAGAACTTCTCTGCATGGCTTTAACCGGATGATAAACAATGGAGGAAAGAGCCCCAGTAGAGCACTCAAACACTGTGTTGAGATGATGGTGTAAATTTTAAACTAAACTTTATTAGAAACATTGAGGGATTATAAGTACTATTCTTATATGGAATGCCAATGATATACTTGTAGTGCATTGGTGCAATAGTATTGAAATGACACTGCTAATGGTGGGTTGATTGCACAGACTGTAGTTAGCAATAGAGTGTCATTTAAATCTTGATAAGATAATGCACCTATGTTGCATTAGGGTTAAATGAACAGTGTAAATTACTGCCCCAAGGATACACAACAGCTATAGCTCTAGGTCATATTGTTAAGACCACTAGCTCTAGCTGATATTGCACAGTGTAATTATAATAAAGTGTGCTGCACTTCTAAAATCTGTTGCTAACTGTAGTAGTACTAAATACTGACAAGCTATACAGCAGCTGTAGAGCATACTTACCTGTGCTGTTGCTCACTACCATTCACTGTTGCAGCAGAGTAGCTCTAATCGGGGCTGTTGAGGTGCTGTTCATGTTCTAAACTTTCTGAGCTGAATTGTTTTTACACTTATACAACAACTACTCTGCACAGTAACTCCCATACAGGGATTTCCAGGTATAGCAATCAGTATACACATGGTGCTCTATGTCAGAGATTATGTTTATTTTAATCTACTGATTAAGTCAGTTCACAATCTTATATGGTTAAATAACACACCCTTCAGGTCTGGGGCAGATTATATAGCAACTGCCACCATTTGTCTATACGGTGCTCTATTTAATCTATCACCTACTGCAGTTAGCAACAGGTTTCCCCATAGTTTTACTGTGTTTCTAATAAAGTTTAGTTTTAAATTTACACCATCATCTCAACACAGTGTATGAGTGCTCTACAGGGGTTCTTTCCTCCATTGTTTATCATTCTTATATTGCCCCATCAGCACCTACACCCATCATTATTAATTCACTATTGCAAGCAGTAGTGGGGGTTTCTCTATAGTTTAATGGCCTTAACAGGACAATATTATACACGTTTCGCTGTTTGGCTTCTTCAGGAATCTATTTAGGTCCACCTTACATTAAGTATATATAGGCTGTTGCCTCCAATTGCTAATTGGCACTTGTTAGTTTCTATATATACGATTTATGTAGATATTGTCTATTGTTGTAACATTTATGTATCTAATGATACAATGTATCAATACTCCAATGTACTGTACATAACATGATTTTAAAATGTGGCTCTTACTTAGCCACATCCACAATACATCTATGAATCTATTGTCACCACTGATTAAATGCAGGCAATGCAATTACATGATGTAAGAATATACTGCAATAATATATATAACAAATAACTAAATTTAATAATCAATAATACGATGCCAAATTTAAAATTTAAAAGGCGCGGAGGAAAATCTCTATACATGGGAGAGAAACAAGAGAGAACTTAAAATTAATAGAATAACAATGATGCTATAAAAATACTAAAACTAGTTTAAGAAGCTGACGGGACAACATCCGCCCAATTGGATTATAGTGGATTACAAAGGACAGATGAAGATACAGATGAAGATAGAATTAAGAAGAAGAAGATAAAGAAGATAATGGACTTACCGGCTGTTGCATCGAGTGTCAAAAGGTTCCTGCTTTGCTGATCGGCTCAGAATCGGATGATGTAAACGTCAAAAGTAAGAAAAACATTGATTGTATACAGTAGTTATTCATTGTGGTTTTTTTATCTTGTTTTTTTTTTAATTCCGTTTTTTGGATTCTTGTTTTTTTAATTGTGATTTTTTTTATGCTGCTTTTTCTAATTCTGTTTTTTGGATTCTTGTATTTTCTAATTGTGGGTTTTTTTATGCTGCTTTTTCTAAATGTGTATTTTGATGCTTGTTTTTTATAATTGTGTTTTTTAATGCTTATCTTTTTTAGGTTGCCCACTGACTGCCAATGTGTTTATCTATGCCATTTCAGGCTATAGATAAATAAGATTACAGAATATGCATTTTTTTGGCAAATGCTTGTTTTTAATCGCTATGTTTTGTATTTTTGTTTCTTGTTTTTATTTCATTGTTATGTGTTTGAAGGGCTTGTTTTTATTTAAGTGTTGTATTGTTTAGGTGCTTGGCTTATTTAATAGCAGTGGTGTTTAGATTGGTTTATTTCATTGTTGTGTTGTTTAGGTGCTTGTTTTTTTATTGTTGTGTTGTTTAGGTGCTTATTTTTTTTTATTGTTGTGTCTTTTTGGTAATGTATATTTTTTTAGGTTACCCATTGACTGCTATAGTGGCTAATCATGCCCATATTATATGGCCAGGATGTACCACTGTGCCAATCAATGGGTAGAAGTTTGGGTTAGTTGCCCTGGGGAGGGTGGTTAGGCCTCCCAGGTGGGTAGCAAGGGGTTAACCTCTTAATCACTATAGCGGTTACTAACAGCTAAGGTGATTAAGGGGTTAGTGGACATTTGTTTATTTTTTTATTGTACTGTTGTCACCATGGAGGACATGGACGTGGAGGATTGTGATGAGGACACCGTTCATCATGGCAGGGTAAGTAGAAGTTTTATTTACTTTATGCTGCCTGGATAATGTTTTATTTTCAATTGGCAAATGAGCTATTTTTCATATCTGGATACTAGTTATTTTGCCCATTGCTATACTTTAATGTAATGGTTGTTGGGGGTAGAGGGGGTTCCCATTCATTCCCTTTGGAGTTATTTTTCCTCCCTTTGAGGGCATGGGTAAACACACTGGCAATTAATGGGGGTATTGGCTTGTACTGTGTTTTAATGTTTATTGTGGGTAGCGGGGGTGGGTGAAGGTGGTTTTTGGCCTGTGGTGGGTGTTTATGCCTACTGGGTGGGTAGCGGGAGGTGTTAACCCCTTCATTACCTCAGCGGTAGTAACCACTAAGGTAATCAAGAGGTTAATTCCACCTGCAACCACCCCGCAAGGCCTAAACACCCACCATGGGCCAAATACCAGTTTCACCCACGCCCATTATACACAATAAACCAGGCTCTGGTAGTTAACCCCTTTATTGCCTTAGTGGTTAGCCACTAAGTTAATGAAGATGCTTGTAAATTTATTTTTATTGCATAAGATTGAAGCCGGGGCTCTACGGAGCTGGTATTAATCTGTAACAGCTCCAGAGACTCTCGGTGTCCGATGCAGGAAAAAAATTTTTTTTCCAAGTCCTGCTCTCAGATCCCATAACGCCACCCTTGGGGTGGTGAGATGAGATCTTTGATAAACTCGCTATTTCAGAACCCCGATGAGATTATGGGGGCTTCTAGAATAGCGTGATCTGATCGAAATGGCGCTATTTTGATTTTTGAAGCTCCCACTCGATGTGTTTGGCAAGGAGCGAGAACTCTCTGGAAAATGCACTCTCCCATATGAATTTGGCAACTCATTGAGACTTTCTGAATAGCAATGCTGCCAAATTGATAGAGAACTGCTCAAAAACCTTGGTGAGTTCGTTATCAAACCTACAGTACTAGGTTTATAGGCCCCTTTGTGTCAAAACACGTAAGAACTGTGCAGTCTTCAATTACTCGTTTCTGGTATACTAGGATATAGTAAATTTAATTCTTGATTTTATTGGGTCCATTCAATGTCAATTTTCTATTTGGACTCTTCTTGAATAATGAATTCATGATGTAGAAGTTTTCACATTCTGCAAATTCCACCAATCTGTCCCCACGTTAATTCCTGTTACTGTATTCATATCAACCAACTAATGCTTTGTCTTTTTGCTGGGCAACAATGTTTGCGTTGAAATCTCCAATAACGATCCATGTGTGACATTTTCCTTTGTTGTTAAGTTAATTGATTTCATGATAGAAGGCTTCTACTTCATTGTCTTTGTGACTTGATGTTGGATCACATATTTGGATTATTTGAAGCCTGTATCTCTTTGTCAACTGAATGATGATTCTGGCTGCTCTTTCTGACTCACTTTCATAATTAATTATATTATTTCTCCATTTCTTGTTAATGTTGAAGCCTATTACACTGATTCTTCCATTTACTGTAATAGAATAGGTGTCTGCTTTTGAGCTCAATGAGGCCTTAATCTTTTTATCTTACTTCACTAAGGCTAACAATATCCCATTTTAATCAAGTTGGTCTTCCAATTCTCACTGTATTGCTTGACTGTAGAAAGTCTGGCAGTTGTAGGCAGCCAGGTTTTGGTTGGAATAACAGCTTGTGTTTAACCTCTGGGATTTCTCAGCACCTTCTGCCTTCATGCCTTTTTCCTGAATGTTGTCAAGCCCAGGGACATTCCAATCTCCATAGCATGAGGGCCATTGCTTTTCAGTGTGTTCCGTATTTCAGGGTTGAGGCCTTAGTTGCCATGCCAGCCTCGTTTACATGTTGGCAAGTACCTATCCCACTTTATCAGGGTATATTGTTCATGCTTTCATAGTATGGTTAAACCCGCCAGCACAAGTGCCACGTTACCTCTTCTTTAACACCTGTTGACACCTTCTCACAACTTTGAGGCAGTGAGATAAGGATTTGAGGGAAAGTACAGTTCAATAACAATTACCACATTTTTTCATTTCTTTTCACTGCCACATTATCACTTCAGCTTTTATAGGAATATCTTTAATCTTTAAATATATTAATTTAAAAGGGATTAACCTTTTTTGAAGGGTTTACTATGACTATACTGTCTACTGTACACTGTACTGTGTGATGTGAAGCCTTGCTTGGAAAGATTTTATCATACCTTCTTTTTCTTCTCATGCCTTTGTCACAAACTAGATGTTTTTCCAGACCCTTACACATAAAATAGCTCTTTCTGTTGCTGTAGCCAGGTCGCCCCAAAAAGTTAGCAAATTAGCAGGTGTTACATGGTCTGACTTCACCACACAGGCATATATTTGTGTCATTAGATTAGCCACGTTTGATCATGTTAGTTTTTGATCTGGCAGTTTTCCTGCACAGCGATTCAGGCATCACCCTTCTCACCAGTCTATATCGCCCCTCCAGGAAAGGTCCTCCTGGGTTTACCTATCTATTGCTCAGAACATTTGTCTATGTGTAGTCTTTTATTCCTTAACCTCAGTTTTGCCTTACTAGCTGTTTATATAGAAAAGCACTAGTAATAACACTTTTGCAATTTAAGGTGTTTAATCACTCTTAGGTCATCAAATAATAGATACTTTGAATCTTCTATCTCCAGTGATTTTTCCCTTTGGCTTGCCGCCTTCTTCCTGTTATCAAGTGGTACAATGCCAGCCAGTAGGTGCAGTCTATGCTTTGGTGTTGGCTTTAGATATCCTGGTATTCCACATCTGCTGTCATTTAGAATAGGGTCTAGTTTCTTGGCGTGGACAGATTATTCCTCGACTGGACATGCATACTCTGTTTTGGAGTAGTACAAGGCAATAGCAGAGGTGTGTAAAGTGGCTGGTTTTCCCTGCACTTTGAAGAGACCAACTTTCGAAGGATTCTGTTGCAGGTGCTGACTTTACCTTTCATCTAAATGTGTTTTGAAGTGTTTAATCCAATGTCACCCCCAAGTGTTCAGGTGATTATTTAAATGAAAGGAGCTTAAGGGAAGACAGCTTCACAGCCTATGGAACCCACCTGTGCAAACACATTAAACGTTAATGCTATAGTTTGAATATATTTGTTGATGAATGAAGAGTGAGCACCTACAGTATAACACTAGTGATTTAGTGATAACCTAATTAGCGGGGATGAAACTGAAACCACCCAAGATTTAATTAGAGATTAACTGAGTTATTTGATGAACATTGGTTGAAAGGTGTTTTTAGAAATTGGGAACAAAAATCTTTAACGTAATCATTTGATTTTGATTGGGATTAGTTACTGTTCTCCTGTTTTGGAAACAGTGGCTGTTCTGCAATGTTTTGATGCTGTGACATCATTCTCTGAAGCAGTATTGAGGACAGGTGGACTTATTTACTTCTGAGCTTGAGGACTAAATGAGAAAAAAGAAAGAATCCCTATATTGTGGCACTAAAGAGAGATACACCCTAGTTAAAACTTAATGTTTATTGTATAATTTTAAAATATTAAATTTTTTAAAATAAAACTGTTTGGGGTAAACCATAAATGCAGGACAAAAAGTTGAATAAAATAATTTAAAATAATTTAATTTAATTTAAAAGACCGGAGAGGTGGGGTTGTACATAGGATAATATTTGTATATACCCTATTATCAGTCTATATTGACCCTATAATTGTATATGGGTGTCAAAATGTGTCATAAAGGTAAGTATAGTAAGGATAATATTATATCACTAATCCCTGATAATCCAGTCCTGAATTTAGGCTGAGTGGGAGAACTATATACTTCCAATGAACATGAGCAGGTGTAAGTATATCCAGGCTTGTCACGTAAGACCCCCTGCTAGCACGTGACCTGCATACGGGACAAGGGTTAATACCGACGCTCGCAAGCGTACCCCCTCTTCACCCACTCAGGGGTCCCTCAAATGGGTTGTATCTCTCCTCAAACCGTCCCAATATACCACCGCCACGAACAGCACACGAGTGAGCACGTGACTTTAGATATGCAACCAGGGTTAATACACAAAGGCTTCTCTAGCAACCCCCCTTTCTCCTCTGCAAGGAACCAGCGAGTTAGTATTAACCCCTACTCAATTGCACATCATAACCATCCACTGCCACCACCTGAGGTTATGCAGATATGATAAAAGATCTTAGACTAAAATATCTGCCAGGGCCTCAGGTCCCTGTTTCTTATAGGAAAAACTATGCACTCTAACACACAATCAGTTGTAGTAACATGTGTGCCTGAATTTAGCAAGTTATTCTCTCCAGCGTGCACAAACTTCATTCAGAGCCCAAAGCATTACTTATTAAATGGTTTAATATATATAAAAATACAGTGCTTGAATTACAGAAAAGGTATTACAAAATAAACATACAATTACAATATAAGGCAGAGCAGCTTCTTAAAATAAAAGAATAAAACAGAAAATCCTATACAGTACATTACCACATGCTATGGATTTTTCCCAGAGAGGCACTGGTTCAGAAGAGGAGGTCTGCTATGCTTTCCAAGCATGCCCCTGGACAGATCTGACTTGAAAACAATCTCCCCCAGACTTAGATACAATACTTTCTTATGACAGTGCCTTAAGCCCACCCCTTTCTACAGAATACTTTGAAGCTGCTCTTCTTTGATTAAAACAATTGACACCTTGAGTGGGCTATCCAGGATGGACCCCCGCCCCAAGTAAGTCCCTTTGAAATTCAGAGCAGACAAACAGTCCTGACCAGTTTCAAACCCAGCATTTGTTATTGTGTTACACAAGTGTAGCTCATTAACCCCTCAAGCACCAAAGGGATTAAAAATACCCAATATCTCATGACATTATCATGACATGGCTATATAGGTAAATAACTTCACATAGAGCAGCCATACAAATAGCCCTAGCTCTATCTATATTGCTATCCTCTTGCCAAACAAACGTAGACACATAAACTAGAATGAAACAGACTGACCCTAAAGTCTGGGTGCTCTTGCTGCCCACGAATGCAGTCTACGAAGCACCCAGACGGTACACAGGCCCACACCTCTCCAATGAGCCGACGTCACGTGATGATGACGTCAGACGTACCCTAGGACCCTGAGGACTGTTATATGCTGACTGCTCCGAGTCAATGGCCAAAAGCTTAAGGCAAGGACCTCCAAGGTAGTATTTTCTGAAATACTACCAGTGCCATGCGCTACCGCAGGGAGACAGTCAGAGATCAGGGAGGTTAATGCATGGCTAAGAAAGTGGTGTAGGAAGGAGGGGTTTGGGTTTTTAGAGCATTGGGACTCCTTTTCTGAGAGGTGCCATCTATATTCTAGGGACGGATTGCACCTCAATGAAGAGGGATCTTCTGTGCTAGGGGGGAGAATGCTAAAAAGGTTGGAGGAGATTTTAAACTAGGATGGAGGGGGGAGGGGAATGAAACAGATAATGAACTAAATGGAATAGATGAGGATACAAGGTGGTATGGAGGTAGAATGGGGGCAAGTGCAAGTTTGACAAGCAGTGAGATACCCATAGTAAATAGAGATAATACTAGAAAACTTCTAAAAACTAAACCAAGTGGGAGCAGAAAGGAAGGAGCAGATAAGATAATAGTACAGGCTGAAAAAAAACTGAAATGCATGCTTGCTAATGCAAGAAGCCTGACAGATAAAATGGGGGAGCTTGAATTAATAGCTACAAGGGAGCAGTATGATATCATAGGCACTACTGAAACATGGTGGGATGAAACTCATGACTGGACAGTTAATTTAAAGGGGTATTCTCTTTTTCGGAAAGATCGAACAAATAGAAGGGGAGGTGGAGTATGTCTATATGTTAAACCAGATCTAAAACCTATTATAAGGGATGATGTCTATGAAGGGAATGATGAAAATGTAGAGACCTTGTGGATAGAAATTAGCAGTGGAGGTAAAAGTATAAAGAAAATGTTTGTGGGAATATGCTATAAACCACCAAATATCTGTGAGATTGAGGAAGCTAAAATACATTTGCAAATGGAGAAGGCATCAAAACTGGGTCATGTTTGCATAATGGGGGATTTTAATTATCCAGACATAGACTGGGGCAATGAGATTAGCGAAGCAACAAAAGGAAACAGGTTTTTGGGGGTGCTTAAAGATAATTATATGACCCAAATTATTGAGGAACCAACCAGGAGAGGGGCAGTTCTGGATTTGGTCATATCAAACAATGTAGAAGTAATAACAAATATTCAAGTCCTGGAACATTTGGGTAACAGTGATCATAACATGGTCTCATTTGAAATAAATTATCAAAAAACAGATTACTTGGGTTCAACAAAGACATAAAACTTTAGAAAGGCAGATTTTAATAAACTGAGGTCTAATCTAGTAGTAATACAATGGGATGATGTTTTTGCAGGGAAAAATGTAGAAGATAAATGGGCAGTCTTTAAAACATTGTTAGAAAAGCACACTTATCAGTGTATACCCTTGGGTAATAAGTATAAAAGAAATAAGTAAAAACCAATGTGGCTAAATAAACAGGTAGGGGAGGAAATGGACAAGAAGAGGAAGGCGTTTAGATTCTTTAAGTCAGAAGGGACAGAGATATCGTATCAGAATTATAAGGAATGTAACAAAAATTGCAAAAGGGCAATTAAATTAGCAAAAATGGATAATGAAAAAAGGATTGCAATAGAAAGTAAGGTCAACCCTAAAAAGTTCTTTAAGTACCTTAATAACAAAAAAATGAGAAAAGAAAATATAGGACCCTTTCAGTGTGAGATGGGTAGGCAGGTTATTGGAGATAAGGAAAAAGCAGAGGTACTGTATTAAACAAATTCTTTGCCTCTCTGTTTACCAGGGAAGAATCAAGTTCAATAGTAGCGCCACAGGAGGAAGCCACAACCTCCATATTAATGACCAATTTGTTAACTGAGGAAGAAGTTCATAAGCGACTTGAAAAAATTTAAGTAAATAAGGCACCTGGCCCCGATGGCATACATCCAAGAGTTCTCAAGGAGTTAAGCTCAGTAATAGCAAAACCATTATATTTAATATTCAAGGACTCCATTTCCACAGGCTCGTACCACAAGATTGGCGTAAAGCAGATGTGGTGCCAATATTTAAAAAGGGAGCTAGATCACACCCGGGGAATTACAGACCTGTAAGCCTGACTTCAATAGTAGGGAAACTACTTGAAGGTTTAATACGGGATAATATTCAGGAATACCTAATGGAAAACAAAATTATTAGTAATAGTCAGCATGGATTTATGAAGGATAGATCTTGCCAAACTAACCTTATTTGTTTCTTTGAGGAGGTAAGTAGGAATTTAGACCAGGGTAATGCAGTTGATGTGGTCTACTTAGAGTTTGCAAAGGCTTTTGATACGGTTTCACACAAGAGGTTGGTGTACAAAATAAAGAAAATTGGACTCAGTAATAATATATGCACCTGGATTGAAAACTGGTTAAAGGACAGACAACAGAGGGTTGTCATAAATGGAACTTTTTCAGGTTGGGCTAAAGTCGTGAGTGGAGTACCTCAAGGATCGGTACTGGGACCCCTGCTTTTTAACTTGTTTATTAATGACCTTGAGGTTGGGATCGAGAGCAAAGTCTCCATCTTTGCTGATGATACTGAATTGTGTAAGGTAATAGAATCAGAGCAGGATGTAATTTCTCTTCAGAAGGACTTGGAGAGACTGGAAACATGGGCAGGTAAATGGCAAATGAGGTTTAATACAGATAAATGTAAGGTTATGCATTTGGGATGCAAGAATAAAAAGGCGACTTATAAATTAAATGGAGATATATTGGGGGAATCCTTGATGGAGAAGGATTTAGGAGAGTTTGTAGACAGCAGGCTTAGCAATAATGCCAAATGTCATGCAGTAGCTGCAAAAGCAAACAAGATCTTATCTTGCATCAAACGGGCAATGGATAGAAGGGAAGCAAACATAATTATGCCCCTGTACAAAGCATTAGAAAGACCACACCTTGAATATGGAGTACAATTTTGGGCACCAATCCTAAGAAAAGACATTATGGAACTAGAGAGAGTGCAGAGAAGAGCCACCAAATTAATAAAGGGGATGGACATTCTAACTTATGAGGAGAGGCTAGCTAAATTAGATTTATTTACATTAGAAAAGAGGCGTCTAAGAGGGGATATGATAACTGTATACAAATATATTCAGGGGCAATACAAGGAGCTTTCAAAAGAACTATACATCCCACGGGCAGTACAAAAGACTCAGGGCCATCCCTTAAGGTTGGAGGAAAGGAAATTTCACCAGCAACAAAGGAAAGGGTTCTTTATAGTAAGGGCAGTTAAAATGTGGAATTCATTACCCCTGGAGACTGTGATGGCAGATACAATAGATTTGTTCAAAAAAAGGTTGGACATCTTTTTAGATAGGAAAGGTATACAGGGATATACCAAATAAGTATACATGGGAAGGATGTTGATCCAGGGATTAATCCGATTGCCAATTCTTGGAGTCAGGAAGGAATTAATTATTCCCCTTAATGGGGTTTTTTGTTTGCCTTCCTCTGGATCAATAAGTAAGTATAGATATAGAATAAAGTATCTGTTGTCTAAATTTAGCATAGGTTGAACTTGATGGACGTACGTCTTTTTTCAACCTCATCTACTATGTAACTATGTACTGTAATGTATTTTATATACCAACATAAAATGTTACTGGAATAATATTCACTTAATTTAAACATAGAACCGAAATTATAGGAAAGTTGCTATACAATTATTGCAGTTTTATTTTCACAATCATAAAGTTAATATCAGTCCTCTTTATTCTATCCATCTTCACTGCATTTAGTTTATTCGGTATATCTTCATTTAATACTAAATTGTATAATATTGTAATAGTTTCTATCGGAAAAAATATTTATGGAAAAATATCAAATCTGTCATTGTGAATTGACCCAGAGCTGTTTAGAACTTTGCTTAAAAAACTTAAACACTGGGCGCTTCACAGTGCCCTTCCCTGGGGGTAGCAATAAAAAAAAATAATCATGAAAATACCTTAAACTCTCCACTGCAGAGTGCAATATCACTGAATATGTTAAATATGAAACAAATATTAAAAATAGAAGACATTGTGTTACATGGTTGGGGTTATTTGCAATATGCCATCTCAACTATTTTGTTCCAAATGGGGCATGTATTGCAAGTCCCTTTGTTAGTGAGGGAATTAAAATGCATCATAAGAACTACAGTGGTTGGCCATTTTTCTTTTTCAAAATATTGTGTACAGAACTTTCCAAACCTCTTAAGTTTCCGTTTCTTCCATTTCAAGAAGAACATTATCAGGTTTTGAATGCTCTCTATAATAAATTCATATATAAAGAACTAAAAGGAACCACAACCTACAGTATATTTAACAATGTTTGGAAATGTGACTTTTTATGCAACTTGGTTAACATTTGAAACTCCTTATCAAACAATCTATTGTCATCCAGTCCAAAAAAATTCCTTGCGGGAAAACATGTGTAAATAGGTGATTACAGGCATGTAGAACTATTTTATTCATCTTGCTAATAAACGTTGAGTTTCTAAATTGGATTTTTTAGTTGGGTGCGAGAGACAAGAGGCACCTGTAGCTCATATTTTTCAATAAGTTGGAGTTCGTCCACAGTATAGATATGCGTAGATATAATGAGAGCCATGTGGCAGAATACATCCCTGAAGACAGAAGAGAATCATATGACTGTATGACATTACAAAGATCCACAAGAACATATGTCTTTTGTCACTAGTTAATGCACAAGAATGAAATGTAGACTTTTAAACTTTAATGATAAGTGCTATGGGTAACTTTTTATATCCATAAATATCTGTAACACACAGTCATGATATCTTAGAGGTTATCAAGATGTAGAATCTCAAGCTTTGTAATGGGACACAGACCTCCACAATTGACAATTAGAACCTGTTTGCTACAGTGCAAATACTATATATATATATATATATATATATATATATATATATATATTTTTTTTTATATATATATATATATATATATATATATATATATATATATATATATATATATATATATATATATATATATATATATATATATGCTTGTCTTTCATCTGACAAATGCAGATGATTATCTGTTGAATTTTAATATTTAAGGTTACATGATTTTGTTGCATTAATTAACTGAAAATAGATAAATCATGTACAAGTGACACATTTTCATACAGATTACGTTTTGCAATTTTGCAAGAATTTTCACATACCTCTCCTAAAAATAAAAAAGGGAAAAGCTGAGTATAAGCTCCAGGAAGAGCACTATAAAAAGTCTCTGATTTATTAATACAGTATGTAGTGGGGTATGATTTTAAAAATAGGATAAATAAAGTATAGTTTGAAACAGTATAAGAGGACAAAAGAGAGTACATAATAAGGTTATATGAGAGACCTACCCAACTAAACTGTAAAGGGCAAGGATGTGACCTTTTCATGTTACCCTTTCATGATACAGTAGCTACAGTAGAATCACAGGTCTTAACCAGTACCTCTCTATTTAAAAGCCAGTGGGGGAGCTGCATATACTCCTGCCGTTCACTGCTTCCTTGTCTGCTGGCTGTATGCTGTATGCTTGATCAGCTTGTACTGTTGATGGATCCGTGGAACCCATATGCATCTCTCCAATCATGTAGAGATGGACATGAACTCCAAGGAAAAGAAACTCACCGGGTATTTGAAAAAATATTAAAATGTATTTATTGCATGCTACAAACCACAAAACAAAAAGAAAAAATAGAGAAAAAATATCGTCCCACGTGTTTTGCACCGCACAGGCACTTTCTCAAGGAGTACAGAGAGTAGGGTGAGGCTCAATTCTTATACTATCCCGACATCATCAAACACATCTGAAATGAAATCAGGTAAAATTGTAACGAGACCAGGCATTTGCACCTTTTTACAGGATCATTCATTGAGCAAAACAGGAAAGTGAAATAAATTGTAAATTTACTTGGGGTCTGGGTTCGAAAACTAGACTTTCCTAGCTTTAATGCATTCTAAATAAGAGTTTTTTCTTGACCGGGACACAGCGCCAAACGTCCTGGAGCTAATATCGGCTTGAAATCCCAACCGCAACAGCTACATTTGTTTTTGAGAACTTGGTCCCAAAAAGCTGGACTTAGAATATTTTTCGGGTAGAATTTTCTGAAGCTAGTGATCTGCTATTTGCGCAAGAGCTCTTTTGAAAAGCCAACCCACACTTCTGGCGCTCAGAATCTCTCTGGTGAATGGCTTAGGGGTTTCTTATAGTATTTTTGAGTGCATTCACAAAATACTACAGTCAATCAGAGCGTGGGAACTTTCTCGGTAGCCAATCAGAGTGAAGCCGGTCTGAGAAGCCTGGTAAGTGGGGAATCTGAATCTGCCAAGGGACATGTGCAAATTTGACACCTTAATCCCTTGCAATTCAGATGCCACCCACCGGATCAGGCTCCTCCAAGTCTGGTGGAACAAATGGCAGCCCAGACGTCTGCCATTCATCCTAGGACGTGGGTACTTGAGCCCTTCCCAGTTACCCAAATGGTCTTCACACCCCTGGCATCCTCTGGTGGCTTTCATCTCCAATATTCAGCAGACTTACTGGCACCAACTTGGAAGCCCTGGTAGCCTGTCTGAACATTGGTTCCGAAAGTCCCAGATCATTTACTGTGCAGAACAGTATACTACAGCATATAATCCAATGTTAATAAAATATACTTTTATTCCATCCTAAGTCTCTGAGTATGGGAAATAAAATAGAATGCTGCACTTTATTTTCTACAAGCCTTTATTCCCCACACACTTATACTTATGGTTGGGGAACCCATGAACCCCAATACAGCTTCTGGGCTACCTGGGCATTAAACTGGGTATCCCCCTTAACCTAGGGACCTCTTATAGTTCCATGGACACTTTGCATCCCTTTGCCCCATTTACCTTTCTGGGTTATGCTGAAGCAGGGAACCCTAGCGGTGAGTCATGCAAGTGCTTTCAAGGGGAGATATTGCCGGGATAATGGACCTACAGGTATCCGAGAACCAAGCATGATTCCCAGGTACATTTGTAGGGAAACTGACAATTCCAGACCCAACTACCTATGCACATTCTGACAACAATTTCTCCGCAAAACCCCCCTTGAAACTCAGACCGTAGCAAGACAAAAACACATAAAATCTTTATTGTCGCACATTTACAAGTTATGCTGGGCTAAAGAGCTGACACTCATCAACCATAATATTCACAACAGAGGTAGCCAAAACAGGGCTTGACCTTTATTAAGAGCCTGGTTACCCCATCACTGTTGGGGTATGTCACAAAAATCAAGTCAAATCTGATACTGACATAGAAAATGATATAGAAGTATTTTGCAGCTATTTTTTAAATCAATATGAGTCCAAACGCCTCCTAAGTTGCAAAAACTGTATATACTATGGATATAGTATTTCTTTAAATAGATGTAATCTTTTTAAGTATTATTCAATCCCATAATAAAATGGTAAAAAGGTTCATTTGAATAAAAATAAAAATAATAAACATCTTAAGTGAACAGATTACAAAAGTTTATGAGAATTTGAAAGTCCACTGGAATGAAATCACTTTTGGCTTTAACAATGGTCACTGTGTTAGATAGTACAGATGTAGCCAGCCTACAAAAGCTGTGACAGCCTGCGGGGGGGGGGGGGGGAGGGGGGGAGGGAGGAGGGGATTTGTTCTGCCAAACAGGGCCCACCACAGAGAATTTTGTACTGCTGCAGGATCTGGACCTCAAGTTCCCCCGGCACTTGGAACACTGAAGCTGGCTACATCTGTATGTCAACTGATGGTAGTGCTAAACTCACAGAATTCACTGCAGTGTTCAATACAGTCACAAATAATGCTGCAACTGGATTGGAGATATTTGCTATGATCCCGTGTTGTTTTTCAGAAAATAGCAAAAATAATTAGTCTATACATAACCCAACCATACACCATACAATCCACAATGGTAACATTATCTGTACAGATAGCCTCAGTGAGAGATCATACTGGATTTCAATTCAGGATCTCTCAGTTCAGATGTCAGTAACTTGATCTATACTGTAGCTTGTCCCCTTGCCTGCAACTATTTAGTAAAGTGCAAGTCAGCTGTTAAATCAACAGCAACTTACTGTATTATGTTCTGGATATGAAAGGAAGAGAATTACAGAAGACAAGTGTGAAGTGTAGTGTTCTAAAGAACTAAAACATCCAGATCTGTGGAGAAACATTTGGTGACTGTCAAGCAAAGACTTGTCTGAAACCTTCGTGCCGCATAGGTAAAGAGCACTGATCAGAAATCTCCACAATGACATAATGTCTGTTAAAATCGTCTCATCAGCTTATACTTTCCAAAAATATAGAAGATCTGTCATTCAGGATTTTGTTATTTTTGAAGATTTGGAAGCACTTAACGGGATTTATATATTCTTACATTTTTTTTATTATTATTTTGTATTATTACTCTCATGATATAAGCCATAAAACTTTTATAGTTTAAAAAAGAAATCCTCAATTTAACACTTTTCCCACTGTACTGTACACACAAATATACCCATACATTGAAATATGTTTGAGGAAATGTATGTTTTGTGGCATGAGATAGAATTTATGTTAAAAAAAACATAATTAATACCTACAGTGCAGAAAGGTCCCTCCTCTGCAATGCATTATTCCAATTTTTTATGTTGCCACTTTCTTTTTTTAAACCAGAAATCTCCCCCACTCGTGATTCATTTAACATTTATTTTTTCCGAATCGAAACTAGGTCTTCCAGGTATGGCTCCAAAAGATTTTTACTTTTGTATATTCCAGTATATGTGTTCCCTTTTGGGAAAGCAAAATGGCCAACATTCCGGGCCTCAGTTCCAGTAGCCAATCAGAAGTGTTACATAGTTACATAGTAGATGAGGTTGAAAAAAGACATGCGTCCATCAAGTTCAACCTATGCTAAATTTAGACGACAGATACTTTATCCTATGTTTGTATTTACAGTAAATGGATTCAGAGGAAGGCAGAGGAAGGCAAACAAAAACCCCAATGATACAGTATCTCATAAGGGAAAAAAATAATTCTTCCTGACTCAAAGAATTGGCAATCAGATTACTCCCTGGATCAACATCCTTCCCATGTTTACTGATTTGGTATAACCCTGTATACCATCCCTTTCAAAAATGATGTCCAACCTTTTTTGAACCAATCTATTGTATCTAGATTCACACTCTCCATGGGTAATGAATTCCACATTGTAATTGTCCATACTGTAAACCTTTCCTTTGTTGCTGGTGAAATTTCATTTCCTCCAATCTTAAGGGATGACCTGAGTCCTTTGTACTGCCCTTGGGATGAATAGTTCTTTTGAAAGCACATGTTCTCTCCCTGAATATATTTGTATATAGTTATTATATCCCGTCTTTGATGCCTCTTTTCTAATGTAAATACAGCTTAACCCCGTTATAGCATGGTCCTCGGGGGCCACCCGCAACCACCGCGTTATAAACGGGGTCGCGTAAACAAATTGTCCGCCAATTTTTTTTTGTGGTGGTACTGTGTCTGCCGGAGGCGGAAAGCTGAGAACTCTCCCAGCGTTCCCAGACCCGGTGGGGCAGCGGCAACAGCATACAGCACTTACCCGGCATCTGGCAGCTCTTCTCCCTGTTTCTGCTTCCTACTTCTGCTTCCGTCTTGCGAGAGCAAGCTCCCTTAAAGAGACAGTGTGTCTCTGTTTGTGTGTGTGTGTGTGTGTGTGTATTTGACTGTGTGAGACTGTGTGTGTGTGTGTTTGTGTGTGTGCAGTGTGCTGTGAGTGTGTGCAGTGTGGTGTGTGTGTGTGTGTGTGTGTGTGTGTGTGTGTGTGTGTGTGTGTGTGTGTGTGTGTGTGTGTGTGTGTGTGTGTGTGTGTGTGCAGTGTGCTGTGAGTGTGTGCTGTGTGCTGTGAGTGTGTGCAGTCTGCTGTGAGTGTGTGCAGTGTGCTGTGAGGTAATGCAGTATACTTTGATTGTATCCAGTGTGCTGTGTGTGTGCAGTGTGCTGTGAGTGTGTGCAGTGTGCTGTGAATGCATGCAGTGTGCAGTGAGTGTGTGCAGTGTGTGTGCAAAAAAAAAAAACTAATTTTTTTTTTAAAATTCGGGTTCCACGCTCAAACCGCGTTAAATGCGGATCCGCGTTATAGCGGATTGCGCTATAACGGGGTTGAGCTGTACATCTAATTTAGCTAGCCTCTCCTCTTAAGTTAGATTGTCCATCCCCTTTATTTATTTTGTGGCTCTTCTCTGCACTCTTTCTAGTTCCATAATGTCTTTTCTAAGGTGCGTTGCCCAAAATTGCGCTCCATTTTCATGGTGTAGTCTTACTAATGCTTTATAAAGGGGTATAATTATGTTTAATTCCCTTCCATCCATTGCCTGTTTAATACAAGATAAAATCGTGTTTGCCTTTGCAGCTACTGCCTGACTTTGGGCACTATTTCTTTGTCTGCTTTCTACGTGCACTCCTAAATCCTTCTCGATCAAGGATTCTCATAATGTTTCCCCATTTAATTTGTAAGTCATATGTTTATTCTTGCTTCCCAAATGCATAACCTTACATTTATCTGTATTAGACCTCATCTGCCATTTATCTGGGCAAGTTTCCTGTCTCTCCATGTCCTTCTGGAGAGAAATAACATCCTGCTCTTATTCTACTACCTTACACAATGTAGTGTTATCAGCAAAGATGGAGACTTTGCTCTATATGCCAACTTCAAGGTCATTAATAAAAAAGTTAAAAATCAGGTACGATCCTGTGATCGATCCCTGAGGTACTCCATTCACAACTTTATCCCAACCTGAAAAAGTTCCATTTAGGACAACTCTCTATTTTCTATCCTTCAGTTTTCAATCCAGGTGCATATCTTTTTACTGAGTCCAATTTTCTTTATTTTGTACACCAACCTCTTGTGTGAAACCGTATCAAAAGCCTTTGCAAAATCTAAGTAAACCACATCAACTGCATTACCCTGGTCTAAATTCCTACTTACCTCCTCAAAGAAACAAATAAGGTTAGTTTGGCATGATCTATCCTTCATAAATCTATGCTGACTGTTATTAATAATTTTGTTGTCCATTAGATATTCCTGAATATTATCCGTATTAAACCTTCAAGTAGCTTCCCCACTATTGAAGGCAGGCTTACAGGTCTGCAATTCCCTGGTGGTGATCTAGCTCCCTTTTTAAATATAGGCACCACATCTGCTTTATGCCAACCTTGTGGTACTGAGCCTGTGGAAATGGATTCTTTGAATATTAAATGTAATGGTTTGGCTATTACTGAACTTAACTCTGTAAGAACTCTTGGATGTATGCCATCAGGGACAGGTGCCTTCTTTACTTTAATTTTATTGATCTGCCTATGAACTTCTTCCTCAGTTAACCAATTTTTCGTTAACTAACTGCGGCACTATGATTTAAATTGATTCGTCTCTGGTAAACACAGAGGCAAATAATTTGTTTAATATCTCTGCTTTTTCCTTATTTCCAATAATCTGTCTGCCCATCACACATAAAGTGTCCTATATTTTCTTTTCTGATTTTTTTGTTATTAATGTACTTAATGAACTTCTTGGGGTTGATATTACTTTCTATGGCAATCCTTTTTTTCATTATCCATTTTTGCTAATTTGATTGCCCTTTTGCAATTTTGTTATTCCTTATAATTCTGATATTATGCCTCCATCCCTTCTGACTTCAAGAATCTAAACGCTTGTCTATTCTTTTCCATTTCCTCCCTTACCTTTTTATTTAGCCAAAGTGGTTTTGACTTATTTCTTTTATACTTATTACAAAGGGTATACACTGATACTGTAAGTGTGCTTTTCTAAAAATGTTGTTAAGACTGCTCATTTATCTTGTACATTTTTCCCTGCAAAAATATCATCCCAATGTATTCCTTGTAGATTAGCCCTCAGTTTATTAAAATGCCTTTCTAAAGTTTAAAGTCTTTGTTGAACCCAATTAATCAACTTTTTTTAATAATTTATTTCAACCGAGACCATGTTATGATAACTGTTACCCACATACAGTGGCGACACAGTTTATCGCACTGCGGCCAGATCCGCAAGCCGGGAGATTTCCCGGCTTGCTAGTGGCCGCCCCTCGGCGTGCCGCGCGTCATAGACGCGCGGTCACGCTTCTTCGGGAGCGTGCGCCCCCTGCACGCGCGTCCAGGGCTCCCCGAGGGAGCCCTGGTGTCCCGCGATCGCGGGACGGCGGCAGGGGGTTCCGGGGGACCCGGCGGACCCGGCAGCGGTAGGGAGAGCGCCCCGATCGGAGGGCGCTCTTCCGCTGCTTCGGCGCGCGCCCGTCACTCTCGGGCGCGCGCCAGGCTACTGCTGCGGCCAAGAACGGGCAAATGCTCGAATAATCTTGGCCGCAGCAGTATTCCAAACTTGAATATTTGTTATTACTTCTACATTTATTGATACTACCAAATCCAGTACTGCCACTCTCCTGGATGATTCATCAATAATTTGGGTCATCTCTACTTGATTAGTTAATGTTGGTGCAAATAATTGTAAATATTACATCTTCCTTATTGCATATGCACACAACCTTTCAAATTAGTATTGTCAGCAAAGATTGCGACTTTGTCATAGATAGCAATCTCAATATCATGTATAAACAACTTAAAAAGCAGTGAACCCAGTACTGAACCTTGAAGCACTCCACTTACAACTATAGTCCAAGTTGAAAAGGATCCTTTTATGACAAGTCTCCACTGCCTGTCCATCAGTTTTCGATACAGGTGCCAATATTTTCACCCTAACCTAGTTCCTTTATTTTGTACACTAACTTCTTGTAATGCACCATATTAAAACTAGCTGTTGCAAATTCTAAGTAGACCACATTAATTGCATTGCCTTTGTGAAACTCACCTCTTCAAAAAAACTAAGGTTAGTTTGGCATTACCTCTCCCTCATAAATCCATGCTAATTATTGCTAATAATTTTGTTATCCAAAAGATATTCTTGAATATTATCACTTAATAAACTTTAAAGTAGCTTGCCCACTATTCGTGTCAGAGTTGTAGGTCTTTAAATCCCTGGTTGGAATCTATCTCACTTTTATATATAGGAATTACATCTGCTTTATGCCAATCTTGTGGTGCTAAGTCTATGGAAATGAAGACCTTGAATAATAAAAGTGATGGTCTGGCAATGACTGAACTGAGCTCCCTAAAATCCTGTGGGTATATGACATCGGACCAGGTGCTTTATTTACCTTAATTTTATCATGCCGCCTTTGCACTTCATAAAAATGTGTTTGAAAAAGGGACTCTTTTTAACTATTAATAAGTCAATAACGGTATCCCTCTTAATTTCTTTTATCTACTCTATGGACTAACATGTGCCACTGTATAATTAGACTGTAAGCTCCTCGGGGCAGGGACTCCTCTTCCTTAATGTTACTTTTACTTCTGAAGCACTTATTACCATGACCTGTTATTTATATTATCTTTTAATTATTTGATTATCACATGTATTACTACTGCGAAGCGCTATGTACATTAATGGCGCTATATAAATAAAGACATACAATTCAACTGCTACAGAAAAGCCTCTTAATGGATGTGAAAGATAAAGTTTATATCTGCTCTCAGGGGTACTCCAGTGTTTAGTACTAAAAGTATCTAAATATTGGCCAAGTGTTTAAAGATAAATAATACATTAATTGATTATGCTCATACTTTAAAACTTCATTTTAGCATAAATAATTTCCATGACCATTGTTTTTCTATTAACAAACACAGCCCTTGCAAGCTCAATACCCAAACCCACCACAGCACATATATTTGTGTCACAAAACTACTGAGATTATGACGTCATTTACTGTAATATAACAAAAGACAAAAAGACTTGGTGCGACATCCAAAATGATGAATTATATACATCAGTTTTTCTTTTCACAAATGAGGGTAATTTAGTTCAATTCTTTGGCCAGGTCCTTTTTCCAGGTCCTAGCACTGCTGCACCATAGAAGGAAAAGAAATATAATAAGAAAAGAAAGATCTATTCACTGGGGTCTCCTCTTCAAGCAACTGAGGACCATGGACTTCTGCACAACATGCTGTTCTTAAATATAATGATTATTGCTTCATGGGTCAAGAGTTGTTGGTGTCACAGTTGGATAAGGAAATAAGTCTTCATCTCTGCAAGGGATAAGACGCACATTGATTGTATTTTATTTAATTGTGTATTTTTTTAATGTTGCCCATTAATTGCCAATAGGGTTGTCTGCACCCCCCCCCCCCGCCTGCCTGACCCCCCTTTACCAAAAATCCGGTGTCAAATGACACGCGGGGTCACGTGACGTCACATGACCCAATCACATAATTTGATGCCGTGATGCAATGGCGACGCGTCGCCAAAGACAAGGTAGGAGACACTGCAGAGGCCTCACGCGATCCTCCGGCACTTAATTTAAATTCTGTGGCTTGACATTCTCATATGTAACGGGTATCCCCCCACCCAATCGCAGATATGGTGTAGGTGCAAGGAACATATATTGTTACTCAGGTGTGGTGCATAACCTGTTGGCTCACAGGAGGGCTGAGCTTCCGCCACGGGGAACCTGGGGCAATTACACTAGGGTTGATCACTTACAACGATGCAGCGCCTCCACCTGCGATGGCTCCCACCCGAGGGGGATTGGTTCCTCGCAGGACAATTCCAATAACCAAATACACATGTATGAGATAACCAAAGAGCTTTTAGTGAGAACACAATAACACAAATATATCACACTTCGTATAACACGTGTCCCTCTCTAGAGGGAACACTAATCCCAGCGTATCACACCACTTTACCTCTGCGCCACGGCGGACGCCCAAACATTATGCGCCACAGTGGACGACAATACCTTATGCGCCACGGCGGACGCTAATACCTTATGCGCCACGGCGGACGCTAACGAATGTACCGAGAAACCCCTCCCTGTGTTCAATAACCCCAACCCAATGTCTCGCACTCCCAAGTCATAAACCAGTGTGGGTGTGTGTGACTGCGCAGCCACTATGTCGGTAGATAGGCCTTGTTGGTGCACGTGAGGGTGTGGGTTACCTGCCGAGCACTCCAGTACTCGGACCTGCAACGGACTTCTCAAAGGATCGAGACGAACTCCTTCACGATTTCCGGATCCAACACAGGATGATCCCTCAGGGGCGATCCCACCCTGATAACAGTCCAGCTTGCTCCGCAAGACACGCAGTAGTCTTGATTCTTACTCTCTAATAGCTAATGGGGCTGATCCCTCTCTAGGGCCTGTCCCTACAATACTCCTCTAAGATGACTCAGGGCTATCTGGGGCCTAGGGGAATGGCTGGCCTAGTGCAGAGAGTCACTGACTCCTGCACCCTACCTCCTTCCCCTCGCTGCTCCGGTCAACAACTCCTCTGCACCAAACCCCGCGAAAAGTATCTATTCCCTGCAAGCAGGGAGCTCCTACAGCCCTATTGGCTCCCTGGCGTCACATGGGGTTCCCTAATGCTCCTGGTATCTGTAGTCCCTGGCCAATACCTACCCTGGTAGGCTAGGGCTTCGCGGGCTTACATCTGCGCATGCGCGAGCTGATTGGAGTTCTCCCGCACCTGCTCTAACTGTGCGTGCGCGAGCTATCTTTCAATAGCGACGCCCGGCTCCGCTAGCCGCCGGGACCCTAACGACGCGATCGCGGCCTTGGCAACCGGCCCGCTCGCGTGCTGGAAGGAGGGGGGGTGAGTACGTGAGGGGGGACCTGGCTACATCCTCCCCCTGGTAAAATCCCCAACGTCCTCGCTTGGGACACCATGCAACTATATACAAAGGTTATATAATGAAAATAGCGTAACATACTTATATACTGAAAATTTAAACAACCAACCGTGATCTCACTATTATCAGCTTTAAATCAGATTGTACATTTCATTGAACATCACAATAACTGACTGTACTTTGCTGCGAGCCCACTGCTGAGCCTCATAATGGGGTGCCCCAACTTGATCATAGGTTACCCGGTTTGGAGGGTACCTGACTCTTTGGCTCCTACGGATTTGTTCTTCTGCAACTCCCTCGGGGGAGTAGTAAACACAGTCCTGAGGCTCAGCCTCTTCCCTTGAGGGGATAATTGTCTCTGAACAGTCTCCGTTAGGCACAAAGCAAGGGCTCTGGGCATCCAAAGGCTGGCCTATTGGGGCCACCTTAGTAGGCATTGGCCTACGGGGCCCTTTACCCGTAGCTCCTCCAGGAGATGCCCCTTCTGTGGGGAAGTCCCTTTGAGAGGGTCCCTCCATAGGATCCTCAGCAGTTTCAGAGTGTGTCTCATTATTGACAGTCTCTTGACCCATCTCTGCCGACTCGGACTCACCGTTGAGCGGTGTGGCCAGTATCTCTGTCTCTTCATCTTCTACTTGTGGAATGGGGAGAAGATGATTGCGGTGCCATACCTTTACCCGGCCATCAGTGTCTTTGATGCGATAGACCGGGAGGCCCGGCATCTGGGATTCTATTTCATACACTCCGTCTCTCCATCGGTCGGCCAATTTGTGCTTTCCCGGGACTCCCAAATTCCTAAGCAATACCACATCCCCAGGACGAAGTTCCCGATATCTGACCTTATGGTCGTATCGTCTTTTGTTGTTAGCGTTCAACTTAGCTGTAGCCTTCTCAGCTTGTTGATAGGCCTGCTGTAAACTGTCTTTGAGTCTTTGTACGTATTTAAAATGGGTAGCATTGTGTATCCCATCTGTCGAAACTCTAAGACGTATGTCCACTGGCAGTCTTGCCTCTCGCCCGAACATGAGGAAGTAGGGGGAGAATCCCGTTGATTCGTGTCTAGTGCAATTGTACGCATGCACCAGGGCCTCTACGTGTCGGCTCCATTCAGTTTTCTGAGCACTCTGTAGTGTTCCGAGCATATCCAGTAAGGTTCGATTAAAGCGCTCGGGCAGTGCATCTCCTTCGGGGTGATACGGGGTTGTTCGAGACTTGGTGATATCCAGCATTTTGAGTAACTCTCTGATCAAAGTACTCTCAAAGTCCCGCCCTTGATCGGAGTGCAGGCGATTGGGGAGACCGTAGTGCACGAAGTACTTCTCCCATAATATTTTTGCCACGGTGATGGCTTTCTGATCTTTAGTGGGGAAAGCCTGAGCATACCGGGTGTAATGGTCCGTGACGACTAGCACGTTGCATATCCCCCGGCTGTCAGGCTCAATGCACAGAAAGTCCATACACACAAGGTCCATGGGGCCCGAACTTTGTAGATGGCCCATGGGGGCTGCTCGAGTAGGCAGAGTCTTGCGCTGTATACACCTAGTACAGCGGCGACAGTGACGTTCGACGGCCTCTCGCATCTTGGGCCAAAAAAAACGATCTCTGACCAGCCCAAAAGTCTTGTCTATACCCAGGTGCCCATGATCATCGTGTAGAGACTTCAACACCAGATATTGTAAGTTCTTAGGGAGCACTAGTTGTCGCCTATCCGGGTGGTTGTGGTATTGCACCACCCGATAGAGTAAGCAATTGTCTATCTCGAATTTGTCCCATTCCCGCATGAGCAAGGCCACCAAGTCATTGGGTGCGCGTTTCAGAAGGGCTGGGTTCTGCTTTTCAACGGCTCGCCTGATGATACTAACGACCGGGTCTCGTATTTGGTAGTCTACTAGATCCTTCCACCGTAACACCTTGTCCTGCGTGATGTTCATCCCTTTTGGGTCGCCGTAGGCGGCGGGGACAGCCTGCGACCGGCATCCCACTGAGTCGGCCACTCTTAATTCTGAAAAGGCCACTTGGTCGTTGACGATAGCGGCCATGCTACACATAGCTCGCACTCCGGGTCCTGGGATTTCCTCCCATTCCTCGTCATCGGGATTAGCACTTAACCCGGGTCGTCTGGATAGGGCGTCAGCCCCTATATTCAAGGGTCCCGGCTTATACTTCATGGTGAACCGATAGCTGCTTAGAGCGGCCAGCCAGCGGTGTCCAGCGGCGTCTAACTTAGCCGAGGTGTTGACATAAGTGAGGGGATTGTTATCCGTCCTTACTTCGAAGGTAACACCGTACAGGTAGTCGTGGAGCTTCTCGGTAATAGCCCACTTGAGAGCCAGAAATTCCAACTTGTGGACGGGGTATCTCTGTTCACTGGGGGTCAGGCTGCGGCTGATGTAGGCCACAGGCCGAAGGCCCTCAGGGTGCTTTTGATGCAGGACGGCACCCAGTCCATTGAGACTGGCATCCACATGTAGAACGTAAGGTTGTTCAGGGTCAGCATACGCAAGCACCGGCGCCTCGGTTAGACACTTCTTCAATTTCTGGAAGGCCTGCTCGCACTCCGGCGTCCATTTATCACCAAACGGTTGGCGTGCCGATACAGCTTTCCTCCCGGTCTCTGAGGGATATATCTTCAACAGACTGTTCAGGGGTTTAGCGCTACTAGAGTACCCTTCCACGAAGCGGCGGTAATACCCACAAAATCCCAGGAAGGATCGCAGCTCCGTGACATTCTCGGGACGAGGCCAGTTCACTACCGCTTCTACCTTGGCGGGGTCGGTGGCGATCCCCTGGGCGAACACGATGTGTCCCACGTAAGTCACTGAGGTACGACAAAACCGGCACTTGTCTAGGGACAATTTCAGTCCTTCATTCCCCAGCCGGTCTATTACTTTAAGTAACCGCTCTTCGTGCTCTTCTAGAGTCCTTCCGAAGACAATGATGTCATCCAGATATACCAGACACTCCCGCGGGTTCATATCCCCGATTGTCTTCTCCATCAACCTTTGGAAGGTAGCAGGCGCCCCACAAATACCTTGGGGCATACGTGTGAATTGGTAGAATCCCAAGGGGCAGACGAAAGCTGTCTTCTCCTGATCTTCCTCGTTCATAGGTACCTGATAGTACCCCGATCGCAGGTCGAGCACGCTGAACCATTGACTTCCATTCAGCGCATTCAGGATCTCTTCGATACGCGGAAGGGTGTACTGATCCGGTATCGTACGATTGTTCAGGGTTCGATAATCAACACACAGTCGTACGGATCCGTTCTTTTTACGCACCACCACTATGGGTGACGCGTAGGGCCCCCGAGACTCCTTCAAAATCCCGGCCCCTTTCATGTCGTCAAGGGTTTCCCTCACATCGTCCATATCCCGCGGGGCGATGCGGCGAGAGCGTTCTCGGAACGGGGTGGTATCATTCAGTCGGATGGTATGTTGGGCACTGCGACTGCACCCCACATCCATCTCACTTGTGGAGAATACCTGTCGGCGTTGGTTCAACTGAGTGGCTAGCCTCTCCTTCCACTGAGTGGACAGCGTCGACTCCCCAAAGTTGAAGTCCAGCTCGACTAGCCGTTCGTCCACGGCCACCGCCTTCACCTGAGGCGTGGTTTCTACAGTGCTGACGGGATATATGCAACCTAACTTCTGGTCGGCATCAAATTCCATCGGGAAGGGGGAGAGATTCTGTACATACACGTGGGTTTGAAGTGGGATCTTAGTTATCCACTCCCTCACTTCGGGTAGGATCCTATACCCTCTCTGGACTTCTTCGTCTTCAGGCGTATTCTCCAGGGAGAACAGCTGATCACTCTCCTCTCGTTCGGGATAACAACACCAGACGGCCATCTTTTGTACTCCCCCTGGTAATATGGTCGTCAGCCCCCGTTGCCGATTGTATAGATCCCCATGACGCTCCAGAGCATATACCCGTTTGCATTCCTCTCGTAGGACTGGATCTAGGAGGGAGGTGGCGAGCGGCAATTCGTTAGTTTCTTTCAAGTACGCTCTGACCACCGCTTGTACTATGTCGGTGTTGGTACCCAGGATGATCGGATACTTATACTGATCCTGGGGCTCCGGACACACTAGCGCCGTTACAAACATAGAGTGTTGCTTGCCGGTATTCAGTTGGGGTATCTCCATTTGAACCCTTACAATCCCATCGATGGGGTAATCTTCATTACTTAACCCCCTTACTTTCACATGGTCGGCCGCTTCTAAAGGGCAATGCCGGAGGTGCTGGTTATAGAACGGGCGGTATATGATGGTCACTTGCGACCCCGTATCCAGTAGAGCCGCTGCATATATCCTTTCTATTAACACCCGCACGATAGCGGCGGGGCCTACTTGGCAGTAATCTTCCCGGTTGGAAGCTCCAGCCCCGGTGTCGGTATCAGTAGCTTCCGGGGAAGTCTCCATGTCAGATCCGGCGGTTTGCACTATGCATATCATCGACCGGGCTGGGTTTCTTCGGTCGGAGCCTTTGTCCTCGGGGAGGCCCTCCCTTTCTGGGCAGGCTCGGGAGAGGTGGCCCTTCTTACCGCAGGTGTAGCAAAAGAAGTCTCTGGATTCAAGGTGACCCCTGTACGGAGGTGAGTTACGGGGGGGTCTAGCTTTGGGGGCCATGCCCTTCGTGGCGACCTCCTCTTCTTGGTTCGCGGTGTTCTTGGCCTTGGCCCCAGTGGCTTTAGTCGGGTCACTGGTGGAAGGCTCCTTAACCTTGGCGGGAGTATGCAACCGGGCGTAGGCTTCATGTTGCTTTATCTCACCCATTAACTCCTCCCAGCAAGGGGGGTCACCTCGCACCCGGGAACATTTAATCATGAGGGCGATAGAATTGTCGGGAAGTGCTCCTCTCAGGAATTGATTCCAGCAATACTCATTCACCTGTGTAGACTTAATCTGGTCCCTTTTTCGCATCTCCCATAAGACAGTCCTAATTCGCTGAAGGTAATCGGATAGCTCTTCTCCCAGTTTCTGGCGAAGGTTGAAGTAGCGCGTCATCAGTTGTCCTTCGTCTTCCGTTCGCCCGTAGGCCCGTTCAAGAGTCTCTAACATTTGTTGAGCGGTAACATCCGCATGTTGATCCTTAGCCAGTCGTATGGTGGTGGAAGCGGGTGGCCGCAGGCATTCCATTATGCGTTGTCGTTTTGCTAACTCAGGGCACGTCCATTCTTCTACAACCTGGGAAGTGTACTCTATCCACACTGCAAACGCTTCCTCACCCGCCGGGGTTGGTTTTGTTCCAGAAAAGATTTTTAGTTTGCGATACTGCTGTTGGATCGACGTTTCGTCCTTGGCCCCTCCCAGCTTGGCAATAATCTGAGCTAGCATTCGGATGTCATTTCCCTCGGTAGCAGAGGGCTGGGCAATACTTAGGGGTGGGCTGTAGTCGGCGACGGTACCTAAATTAGACTCGCAATAGCTCCCAGGGGGGGAAGGTGATGTACACATATCCACCTCTTCCAAGTTCGTGTGGGAGCTGCGGGGCTCAGATTTGATGGGTCGCTCCGAGTACACCACCGGACAATCAACATCAGCCGAGCGTTCGAACCACAAGATGGACAGACCGTGGCTTTCATTTATATTTCGCCCGATATTCACTAACACGGAGCAATACCCCTTGTCTTCCAAGTGCTGATCAACCACGACTATGGAGGCAGTCCTCCGGAGATGAGGGTTTTGCCTCAATGCCGCTCGTATCTCTGATGAGGGAATATCTACAGGGACGTGGCACACTGCCAGCGCATGGGTCGGCGGCACTCCCAACTTCAGGGCCCAGTCGTGGACCTCGTGTCCGGACTTTACAACCACGATAAAAAAATAGGAATTGGACAATTTGGAAAAATAAGATAGGGCACCCCAGGTCAACTCTCAGCAGCGCCTCCAAATGTAACGGGTATCCCCCCACCCAATCGCAGATATGGTGTAGGTGCAAGGAACATATATTGTTACTCAGGTGTGGTGCATAACCTGTTGGCTCACAGGAGGGCTGAGCTTCCGCCACGGGGAACCTGGGGCAATTACACTAGGGTTGATCACTTACAACGATGCAGCGCCTCCACCTGCGATGGCTCCCACCCGAGGGGGATTGGTTCCTCGCAGGACAATTCCAATAACCAAATACACATGTATGAGATAACCAAAGAGCTTTTAGTGAGAACACAATAACACAAATATATCACACTTCGTATAACACGTGTCCCTCTCTAGAGGGAACACTAATCCCAGCGTATCACACCACTTTACCTCTGCGCCACGGCGGACGCCCAAACATTATGCGCCACAGTGGACGACAATACCTTATGCGCCACGGCGGACGCTAATACCTTATGCGCCACGGCGGACGCTAACGAATGTACCGAGAAACCCCTCCCTGTGTTCAATAACCCCAACCCAATGTCTCGCACTCCCAAGTCATAAACCAGTGTGGGTGTGTGTGACTGCGCAGCCACTATGTCGGTAGATAGGCCTTGTTGGTGCACGTGAGGGTGTGGGTTACCTGCCGAGCACTCCAGTACTCGGACCTGCAACGGACTTCTCAAAGGATCGAGACGAACTCCTTCACGATTTCCGGATCCAACACAGGATGATCCCTCAGGGGCGATCCCACCCTGATAACAGTCCAGCTTGCTCCGCAAGACACGCAGTAGTCTTGATTTTTACTCTCTAATAGCTAATGGGGCTGATCCCTCTCTAGGGCCTGTCCCTACAATACTCCTCTAAGATGACTCAGGGCTATCTGGGGCCTAGGGGAATGGCTGGCCTAGTGCAGAGAGTCACTGACTCCTGCACCCTACCTCCTTCCCCTCGCTGCTCCGGTCAACAACTCCTCTGCACCAAACCCCGCGAAAAGTATCTATTCCCTGCAAGCAGGGAGCTCCTACAGCCCTATTGGCTCCCTGGCGTCACATGGGGTTCCCTAATGCTCCTGGTATCTGTAGTCCCTGGCCAATACCTACCCTGGTAGGCTAGGGCTTCGCGGGCTTACATCTGCGCATGCGCGAGCTGATTGGAGTTCTCCCGCACCTGCTCTAACTGCGCGTGCGCGAGCTATCTTTCAATGGCGACGCCCGGCTCCGCTAGCCGCCGGGACCCTAACGACGCGATCGCGGCCTTGGCAACCGGCCCGCTCGCGTGCTGGAAGGAGGGGGGGTGAGTACGTGAGGGGGGACCTGGCTACACATATAAGATGGGTAAATGTACAGTGGCAAAGATTGTTACTGAGACATGCAATTTACATTGCGTTCCATTCTGAGAATATGCCATTACCAACTGTTCAACAATTGCTTCATGTGGCTAGTGATTTCTACAGGCAATGGAATTTTTCCAATTGTGTTGGTTGTACTGACAGCAAACATATTCGCATGAAACACCACAAAAATGCTGGAACCATGTATTTCAATTGCAAGCATTTCCATTCAATTGTCTTGCAAGCAGTTGCAGACGCAAATTGTATATTTATTGCTATTAATGTTGGAGCGTACGGTAAACAAAGTGACAGTGGGGTGTTTAGAGCATCATCACTGTTTCAACGTATAGAAGATAAGACATTACTGTTGCCTTTTGAAAAAAAATTACCTTTGCGTTCAAGCCAAAAGCTACCACATGTGCTATTAGCGGACGAGACCTTTCCGTTGCTCACATACCTCATGAAGCTGTATACAGTAGTTGTCGAGGATTGATGAGAGAAGAAGAAATATTTAATTACAGTTTATCAAGGGCAAGATGTTGCGTGGAGTGTGGCTTTGGTATTATAACTGCAAAGTGACGATTACTCTTTAAAGCTATTGAAACATCTGTGCCAAATGCAGTGAGAATAGTGCAATGTGTTACTGTACTGCATAGTATTATTATTGATTTGGAAGGCAGTACTGATGCTGGGTCTGGAAGTGAACCTGGGCCAGTCTCTACTACTGAACAGCACAGTTACAGGACAAATAGTGCTGCTGGAAGCAGGGCAAAATTGGTCTGTGATTCATTTAAAGATTATTTTAATGCAGAATGTGCTGTCCCCTGGAAATACAGTGTGTAATAATTGTTATTGTCAAGTAACCAATTTAAATATGTTTAATCTGAAATGTTGATCTTGTATTTAATACAATTGTTGTAAATATAAGATACTGTAAATTTACTTGTTATTTTGTATTTATGATTGCTATAATTATAGTATATACTATGTTTTCCTGATAATACTGCAAAAAAAAAACTAATTAGTTTGAACAGTGCAAAAATGTATTATACATATTGAAATATTAACTGGTAGAAAAATAACGAACATTTACAATATAAATTAACTTTTCAATTGTTATAAATAACACTTTTAATCAACTGTTAATGACTTGTTGTCCATTAATTAGGGCCAGTTTTGACACCATACTCCTCTATGGCAAGCAGCACAACCTCCTAAACTTTGTGCTATACCCTTAATTTAGATACCCTGTCCAAATGTTTAATGTATGGTACTAGGCTGTGCATGAATTCTTCATCCTCGTCAACTGGTACGTCTTTGAAAGCAGTATTCAGCATCATTAATTTTTTCTCCTCCAAATTGACTAGCTGCCTCTTCAGCTCAGACAATGTATTTTTTTTGGAGGTTCTGAGGAGGCAGAAACCTCACAAGGATCCTCTTCAAGGGTGTCATCCAATGATGCTTCCTCGACCGATGCCTCCAAATTGGAGATGGTTTGTGCTGGTATAATTTGTTCAAGAAAGTACATCAACCTAAAAAAAGGCCAAGCTGAAGACCCTTCTGAGGATGTACTTGGTCCTGCTTCGCCAGATCGCCGTTGCTTAACTTTCTTCAGTTCTAAACGGAAAGAGTCGCGTAAACATTTCCATTTACTTCTGGCGACTTCACCTACCAAATAAATAAAAAAAATATTTTTGGGAAATGTATACAATACAAATGCATACTGCAATACAATGAAATAATCTTTCTGCAAACAAATATACACTATGCCTTGCACGAGAACATGCCTAGAGCAAATAGTAAAACCATAAGGAGTCTGCAAACATACAGTATATATACACAATGCCATGCATGAGACCACACCTTGTGCAAATAAAAACAGGAGTCTGCAAACATATATATACACAATGCCATGCATGGAACACACCTTGAGCAAATAATAAAAGACATAATGCCATGCAATTTACATGTCTGCAGAATATATATACACTATGTCATGCATGAAAACATACCTTGTTAAAAAAAAATTATAAAATGAGATGCATTGAAATAAGCATTGTACACTACAAAAAAAATAAAAATAAGTAAAATAACATTTATACTTACAAGAAATTGACAACACATCAGAAATGTCTCTCCATAAATTATCATGGATATTTCTGTCATGGTATGAATGACAGTGTTGATTCCATAAAGGTTCACATTTGTAAACCTCAGAAATCAAATTTTCAATAGTTGAGCAGTGCATATTCTCACAGCAAGCAAGCACCAACTGAATTCTTTAAAAAAAAAAGTATTTGAACAGTATCAAGGCACAATAGCTTACCTAAATTTTCCCCCGCCACCCCAACCTATCTCTCCCCCCCCAACTCTCTTTCCCCCCTCCACTCCCACCTCTCTCTTTCCCTCCCTTGACTTTATGATAGTCAATCATAAAATGGTGAATGTACTGTAGGTGAGTTAGTATATGAACAAAGTGGTGTTTTGTTGTAATCTTAGAAAAATTTGCACAAAAATAAGATAGACACTTGTTTGTAACATGCAAAAAAAACTATTAAAAAGTTCTGAGAACTTTTGAGGTATCATTTATGTTTGTAAATGCCACCCATGGCTTTCTGTTGTGGGTTCCTCAGAATGTCACCTAAGGTTCCTTAACCAAAAAGGTTGTAAACCACTGCCCTAGACTATGTACAGTCCCTTCATTCTTCCAGTCTTGTCCCCTATTCCTAATTTTCTGAGGAACTGCATTTCAGGAAGAGTCTATTGTGATGTGAAAGGCTTATGTACAAAAATAATCAGTAAAAATGTTAACAGATTACTATCTATTACAGCTTTGCATTACTTGGTTTGCATTGCATTTTTTTCCATTTGATTAATGCACTTTATGAAGATTATATACTGAATGTTCAGGTGACTCATCTTTAAAATTACATTTAGAAACGTATTGTTGTTTAATACATATTCTTTGAGATACTTTTGCAAATAACAGAAAATTGATTTTAACTTGTGCTTCTAGCTTAGAGTTCATGTTCATCTAAAATAACGAGTATAAAAATGTAGCGATAGTCTGTTAAGAATTTAGAACAAGTGATTGGGAAGTAATACATATTATTTACTTTATGCTTTTATATAAATAATGGAAATATTACTGTATGCTCATTTGCATGTCTTAGACAGGTCTGCAACACTGCCTTTCACCATTATCACCCAGCACACAGCACTTCCACTGCAGCAAGGGATTCTGGGAAATGACATGCAAATGAGCACACAGTGCCACCTTTTGCTTCAAAACCATTAACATGGTTCCCTATAGGCTTAAGCTTGCTGCATGGTCACAGCTTTGAGCACAGCCAGGGTTAAGATGCATAGCCAGTAAACCCACAGACAGCCGTTTCGACCTTAATGGGTCTCATCAGTGTGAGGTTGGTTATACTGGCTATGCAAAAATGAAGCAAGGATAGGTTTTACCATACTTATTTAAGTTATGGTGGGTAAAAAAAGTGACAAAAACCCTCCACAGCAAAGCATATAGCAAATGTAAATATTACTGTATGCTGATTTGCATGTCTTAGACTGTTCTGCAACCCTGCCTTTCATTCATATATATATGGAGTTAGGTTATCACTTAGATACTGAGATATGAGACATTTGCACACATATAAATTGCCATAACTCCTCCTATATACCTAGTTAGACCTCAGGGATATCTGTATATCAGACCCCTTTCAGATTGTTGATTCAATCAAGCTCAACTATTTGTTTTAATAAGTGATCCAGAGTGCCTCAGGCACTTGACATAGACTTTGGACACACACTGATCCTATCTATTTTAATCAATATTATGGGCCTCATGCAGAGAGCATAGAATTTTAAAAATGGCGAATTTCATAAAAAGTAGCTTTTTTGGAGAGTTTTATTCTCCATATGCAGAAAAGTGCGAATTCTGCTATGTTTAACATGGATGCGTGTGGCGAGTTTAAATTGGCGAGATGCGCGCTTCAGAAACGTGTAAAAACAAAATCGCGCCTTTTTTTTCCCCTTTACTATAGGCGGCGAGCGCCATCTTGCCATATTTTCGTGGCGCGGCAAAAATGCGAGAATCGCGCCTTTTTTTGGCGCGAACAGCCGCTACTTGCCGTTCGCACCTCTCTGCATTCGGAGAGTTTTAAAAATGGCGCGATTGAGGTTCTCGCCAGCCGCGAGGCGAGTTTTAAACATAGAAATAAAAAAATGGCGCGTTTTTCGCAACTCGCCATTTTATGCCGTTTTCTGAGGGAAATTGAACAAAAAATGGCGAGTTTTGAAATAACGATGCTCTCTGCATGAGGCCCTATGTTAGATATTATGATCATTAAAGAGTAATTTTAATTCATTTATATACCAATCAGCAGAGGGATTTGAGTGCTATATGTTGGGTTACTTGTCTTCGTTTAGTTCTCTCTCACCATTAACACAACCATGAATTCTGAATTGTATCAGAAGATTCTTCAGGAGAATGTCAGGCCATCCAACTGTGAGCTGAAGGTGAAGTGAAAGTGGGTCATGCAGCAAGACAATGATTCTAAACATACAGGGAGACCTGTCTCTGTCTCGTCAAGTCTCATCGTCTTGTCGTCTCATCATCACTCCTGTCTTGTATTCTCTTCATCTCATGCATCTCGTCTTCTCCTCGCCTCTCCCATCTCGTCTTGTTTTCTCGATCATGCACCAGTACTAATGTACTATACGTATTCCGCAATCAAACAACTCAAATGTACCCCTTATGTACAGTATTAACAATAGATTCCATTAAAACAGCAAGCTGTATTACTACTAATGGCAAAATAAAAAATCGAAATATTAATTTATATAAATAAAAGAAATTCATGAGCAGCTGAAATTATAATACACGACTAGGCAATGTATTTTTTGGCGCATTCTTAACACACCTAAAGGGAAATACTTATAAATATGGCTTAATTATGTGGAACTGGAATTCCACAGAAAAAGAAGGGAAAATATCATTTAAAAGAATAGATATAGGGAATGTGACAGTAGGGGCAGCATTGCTAGCTTCAATAATGTCCAGCCAGCTTGCCACCCTTGCCCATCAAGATCCATTCAAAGTGAAAAAGTTAAATTCAATGAGCCATTTCAGAGTGAAAAAATGGCCTCCATTCTGGTCATAGCTTGTTAAGTGATGTTGTTATGTATCATTACTATGTTACAAGTGGCACTTGTCTGAGTGACTCATTTTGTGGCTGGGCTAGCAACTAATGGCTGAGGGATAGCCACACAATGAGACAGAGGGCTGGCCTTTGAGTAGGCCCGGTGAAGTGCTAAGGGACAGAATGTTTTCATTTTATCTGTATGACGCATTGTGTGGCTAGGCTAGCAACAAGCGGCTGAGTGATGGGCACAGAATGAGTAAGAAGTCTGACCTTTTGTGTAGGCCAGGTGGAATGTTAAGGGAGATGAGGTTGAATGCACCCGCCTTCTGGAAAGTACTTACTACAAAGCTGGAGCATTGTCCTCCATGCCCCTGAGTCCATGTTTCAGATGGAGACTGGGAAAGTATTAAAGCTGACACAGCTCACAGCTCCTCAGTTGTTCATGGTCAGTCTCAATGACTAGAGACCTGCTAGAAAGTGAACTTTGGACTAGAGGTGGGCATCCCTTCTCATCCCTTAAAAAGTTGATAGATCAAGGCTACCTACATGGTAAGCATGCTATGGCAGTGTCCAGTACCTAGTGAGCTAGAAATACCCTGTACATCCATTTTGGTTTAAGATATTGCCTTGCTTGTGTCCTGTGTTGCTCCCTGTTTGCTCTGGCCAGAAGAAACTTGCATTATTCCTGGTACAAGCCTAGTCTACAGTGAAATACTTATTTTCTGGAAGCTGTGGGGGGATTTCCAGGCTCAGTATTGAAATATTTGTGAGTATTTCAGTCCTTACTGTCTCAGCTTTGAGATCGCAAAACAGAGTTACAGGAGCACTCTACCGAGTATGAGCAATACCTTCCTGTCCCTCTCTTTTAGCCTTAATCGACAGTGAAATTGACAAGTGATGGCTAGATATAGCGGTTCATCTCCGTAAATCCCCTGCTTTAATACTATGTAATTAAAATAAAAGCAGCTTCATTACCTTAGCGGCTAACTAGAAATATTAACCGTTTTCACATTCACAAATCAGTTGCTTACAGGTGTGGGGTACAGTACGTGACAAATTGGTTGCACGGTGGTGGAATAAATGTTTTATTTGTGTTAATATTAGCGCTTTGGTGTTTTGTTTATTCCTTCAGGACAAATTAAATACTAACAGATATTGACCCTGTGTGAATCTTCCGAGATGAATAAAGCTCAGTACCCAAAAATATTACTCAGTGCTTTTTATATACAGTATATGTTTTTCTATCTCTATCTTTAATCTAGCGCAAGTTTTGTGAACATGACTACCACATACAAATGGGAGATTAATGAAATTCTTATGACAGTGTGAGCAAAGAAAAATTCCCATACTAAAGAAAAATAAAGGGAGCTGATACAAGCCTTGATGGAAAATGATACAGAGCAAGAGGCTACATTTTGCCAGGATGAGCAGAACAGTGGATCAGAGGGTGGCTTAGCCCTGGAAATTGCATACTGGTCAAGGGACCCAGGACTACTATTTTCAGAGGATTATAGCAGTTTTAATCCTCACAGTGCCATGGATGTTTACATGTAGATGGCTCTTAGGCACCTGGGAACAGGTGGCTGCAGTGCAGTTTCAGCTCATCACCCAGTTTAAGGTGCAAGAGGCTGCAGCTACTGCGAAAAATGGTGCAGAATGCAAGAATGAATGACAAGCTTCAAGACATTCTGCAGTGCAGGAGGCAAAATGCAGACACCATCTGGAACTTTTCAGGCTCCAGAGGGAGATCACAGCACCCAGCAGCAGAGAGTCTAGCCTGTTCCTACCCTGGAGATAAATGTGGACCTGGACATCTTCCTGTGTGGATCTGAAAAAACCTAAAGGCAATACCAGCTGCCTTATGATCAATGGGTAAGGTGTCCCACTTTCTGATTGAAAGGCAGAACCCTGGACGTATTGTGTGAACTTCCAACACACCTCAACCGGGATTTTGAGGCCTTCAAACCTTTGTTGCTGCACCATTTCAATGTTACCCCTGATATCTACCCCCAGAAGATCAGAGCCCTGCTCTACCACTGTTTTTCTGAGCTGGTGGGGTGCCTGACCACTTTGTGCAAGCAGTGGGTTTGGGGGCTGGATATTGAAAGCTTTGTGGGGCTACTGAATGCCATAATATAAGAGCAATTTTTAATCCTTGCAGCCGATCACGGTGGGGTAGAAACTCACTCAAGGGCTGAGAAACATAGGTACTATAATGACATTACCCTGGTGTGGCCTGGGGTGCTGCAGCCTGATTAAATCTTTCCTGGGCAGACTCTGTATTTGGGGGATGGCAGGAGGAGTCCGCCATGATTTGCTTGTGGCAAAGGTTTACATGAATTGGGGTGCTAAGCAGGGTGTGCAGGAGGTGGGAATAATTGCTGATATTCCTGCTAATGTATTATTGGTAGAACAGAAAAGTGAACAAGCACAACAATCCCATTTCAGGAATATATTTCCAAACTTAGTGAAAACAGTGGTGAAATATGCTAAAAAAAAAAAAAAAAAAAAATCCCAATACAACCATTAATTGAAGCTGCAGCTCCTTAGAAAGGGACTATCTATGAGGTTTGGCAAAATCCTTTCCGGGTTTTCAAATTCCGGTTTGGGATTTCGCTCTTGCTCGCCCTCTGTGGCTGGATCATCCATTTTTTGCTCCTGGCAACTTCCTTTAAAAGCAGGATGCCCTGTTAGCAGGAAGTTGCAGAGCAAAGTTCCAGTTTCTTGCTGTGTTCATGCAACGCGTTTATGCTTTTGTCTCTGACGTTACCAGATCCGGCTTACATACCTCGACTACCCTTGTCTTCAGCCCGCCTCGACTATTGCAAGTACCTCCACTAACCTTTGATTTTAGCTTGCCTCGACCTCTGCATCCACACCGACTACGCAACTCTGCTGCCAGCCCTGACCTTCGGCTTATGACACACTACTCTATCAGGATTCTGTCCCTCGGCTCAGATCGGTTCTTTCACCTTCCTACTGTTCCTCAGCCCTGTGGGTCAATTTCCTGCTTGAGACGAGCATCGTTACATTTTGCTTGGCACAAATATGGACCCCACTGAGTTAGGATGAGACATTACCCTGCAAGGACAGTACTAGGAGGATCATGAGCAACACCTCGCCCTACACAATCACTCGCCCTACACAATCAACAACTGGCACAGATAGGTAAAGCGGTGCAGGACTAAGGCACCCATCATCTGGACTTGAGGGCTGCAGATGCGGCTCTGATAATGCTCCCGTTATCATCATCGATCCCGACTCCTCTACAGTATGGTGGGGACCCTATGGCATGCAGGAGATTTATTAATCAATGCTGTATTAACTTTGAAGTACAACCGTCTATGTTCACCACACACCGAGCCAGGGTGGCCTACATTGTTTCTCTCCTAACTAACAAGGCACTGGCCTGGGCCTCTCCGCTCTGGGAGAAGGATTCACCCCTGATCAGTGATTCCCCTGCCTTCATCCGTGCCTTCAAGTTGGTGTTTGATGCTCCAGGACGAGTATCTTCAGCATCAGCTTCACTCCTGTGGATTCGCCAGGGAACTCGCATGGTAGGCCAATACGCCATTGAGTTTCACACCCTCGCGGCTAAGACTGGCTGGAATAATGAAGCTCAAGTAGCGGCCTTTTGGCATGGACTATCGGAACACTTAGAGGATGATCTGACTGGTGAGGACCTCCCTAAGGACATTGAGGAGTTAATTTCTCATGAATAAGATAAATCCTTGGCATCTTTAGGAGCATACGCCTCGCATTTCTCTAGTGGCGTGGTGACTTAAAAAACATGCTCAACGTATTTCGTCACAGGAACGCGATTTTACAGTGTATCTATCTCTACAGTATATGAAATTGGCTAGGTTGTTTTTGGAGGATTTTGTAGACTTTTTTTAAATTCAGTAGATTTTCTATTTTTGACACACAAAGTATAGCTCTGGGAGTAACCTTGTTGTGGGATATTTTTTTAGGATAACAAAATTGGCGTTAAGTACAACAACAGAAATGTTTTTATTTTTTTAGTTTTGTGAGTCTATGCAGATTGTGTGGTCAGGCAGAAAGATTGTAAGCTTACCATTCAGTCACATGTTATATACTGTATATATATATATACTGTATATATATATATATATATACTGTATATATATATATATATATATATATATATATATATATATATATATATATAGATATATAACCCCTTCTTGCTCGGCTCAAAAGGAGTTGTTGCAAAAGAGATACTGTGGAAGGTGCAGGTTTGGTGCACAGACTCTCATACCTGTTCTCATAGCGTTGGCATCTGGGCTGGCTGGTTGTGCAAGCTTTTCAGAGTGGTAATAAAGAGCGCCAGGAACTTTGTTCAGAAACAGGACAAGTTTAATTCTTATTGTCCTACATATATGATTATTCCCTGGGATCCAGACAGCTCAAAAGGGAGTTACACATAGCTTTTATCACATCTTCTGGTTCTCAATAGCAGTAGGAATATGCCCCCCATTATTCTCAATGCTTGGAGTTCATTCCAAACCCTAATAATAGGTGTCTGTGTGCTTAGATGTGGGATTGCTGGTACAATGATCCCAATGTGGTGTTCCCCCCAGTGAGTCCCTGTATTAGGACTCCCTGGCTATGATGCCACCACTATGAAAACAAGAAAGGTGACCATACATTTAAACATAAAGTTGCATACTTAGAAGACTGACATATAACAATTTGAGACCTCCTCCTCTTATTCCTCCTGGAGCCCTCCTGGAGCCCTCCTGGAATTTCTTGGGGTCTACCTGGGGTCTAGGGACCAGAATACTCTATTCCCATATTTATGCTCAATAGTGACATAATGGGCCCAACATAGTTACAGGGTGATTGGTTGGGTTCCTTAGTATACTCCCATCTCAGTTGACAGAGTACAGAGTTGACACCTTCTAGAAGGCGGGTGGGGCTAAACTTTATGTTACACTATTTAGCAACAATTATATAAAGGTGACTATTTTGCAACAACTCACAAGAGTTAACCCTTTACATATATGAATATATAAATATACTGTGTGTGTGTTTATATATATATATATATATGTAGAGGTATCAGTACTGTGTTAGCCGAGCTTCAATAATCAAAAAATAAATAGATGATACCGTTCTGTGGCTAACGAAATGCTTTTATTTGTGTGAGCTTTCGAGATACACTGATCTCTTCTTCCGGCGATGTTACAATGAATGAAGCAAGCAAAGGGTATACTTAAAAACAGTGTCTCTTGGAATGTTATCTGTGCTTGTCCCTCCCCCGGTGTGGATGTGATTTATGGCTAGAGGTGTTAAATGGTTCATGAAAGTAAGTGATATAAGAGTGTGTGTATGTATCTGTGTGAATATAAATGAATGGAGAGCCCACAGTGTATACAGTGCTTTACAAAAGGTGTGTGTGGAGTGGGAGTTAATATAAATGGTGTGGGTAGGTGTGGAAATGTGAGAGATTGTAGCATAACTAAAAGTGTGTGTAGATATATGTGGTCCCTATTGGTGTATAGGGATGGAAAAACAAGGAGTATTAGTATGTGTAAGAGACAGTTGTGTGTGCATACATATACTGCACCGACACACTTTATTCGAGCAAATACCCAGTATGTACCTGGCAGATACCTGGAATGCGCCGCTCCTCACCTCTGACAAGCCCCGTTGCGTTTGCCTTCCCAGCCTGGGTTCATGCCTGGCTGACGGGCGGCATAAAGTGTGTCGCCAGTGTAGGACAGTATGTACAGACATGGCCTTTAGAACTCATGGGAAGAGAGTTCACTGGTGTCAGTAATGACTCATAAAATTTCATCTCTGTTTAGGCCACCATTAAGTGTCCCGAAAAGTTGCATAAATTTGTATTCATGCAATCGTCTCTCTTTCGGTGTTCGGATATACTGTATATACACAGTTAGGTCCAGAAATAATTGGACACTGATACAAGTTTTGTTATTTCGGCTGTGTACCAAAATAAATTCAAGTTACAGTTAAATAATGAGTATGGGATTAAAGTGCAGTCTATCAGCTTTAATTTGAGGGTCTTCACTTCCAAATTGGAGAAAGGGTTTAGGAATTACATCTCTTTAATATGTAGCCCCTCTTTTTCAAGGGACCAAAAGTAATTGGACAATTGACTCAAAAGCTGTTTCATGGACAGGTGTGGGCTATTCCTTCGTTATTTCATCATCAATTAAGCAGGTAAAAGGTCTGGAGTTGATTCCAGGTGGGGCATTCGCATTTGGAAGCTGTTGCTGTGAACCCACAACATGCGGTCAAAGGAACTCTCAATGCAAGTGAAACAGGGCATCCTTAGGCTGCAAAAAAATAAGGAATATCCTTCAGAGAGATAGCAGGAACATTAGGAGTGGCCAAATCAACAGTTTGGTACATTCTGAGAAAAAAAGAACGCATTGGTGAGCTCTGCAACACAAAAAGGCCTGGAAGTCCAAAGAAGACAACAGTGTTGGATGATCGTAGGATCCTTTCCATGGTAAAGAAAAACCCCTTCACAACATCCAGCCAAATGAAGAACACTCTCCAGGAGGTCAGCATATCATTATACAAGTCAACCATAAAGCGAAGACTTCACGAGAGCAAATACAGAGGGTTCACCACAAGGTGCAAACCATTCAAAAGCCTCAAGAATAGAAAGGCCAGATTAGACTTTGCCAAACAATATCTATAAAAGCCATCCCAGTTCTGGAACAGCATTCATTGGACAGATGAAACTAATATCAACCTGTACCAGAATGATGGGAAGAAAAAAGTATGGAGAAGGCTTGGAACGGCTAATGATCCGAAGCATACCACATCATCTGTAAAACACGGTAGAGGCAGTGTGATGGCATGGGCATGCATGACTTACAATGACACTGGGTCATAGTGTTTATTGATGATGTGACAGAAGACAGAAGACGCCGGATGAATTCTGAAGTGTATAGGGATATATTGTCTGCTCTGATTCAGCCAAATTCAGTGAAGTTGATTGGACGGCGCTTCACTTTACAGATGGACAATGACCCAAAACATACTGCGAAAGCAACACAGAAGTTTTGTAAGGCAAAGAAGTGGAATATTCTGCAATGGCTGAGTCAATCACCTAATCTCAACCCGATTGTGCATGCATTTCACTTGCTGAAGACAAAACTTAAGGCAGAAAGACCCCTAAACAAACAACAACTGAAGACAGATGCAGTAAAGGCCTGGCAAAGCATCACAAAGGAGGAAACCCAGCGTTTGGTGATGTCCATGCGTTCCAGACTTCAAGCAGTCATTGCCTGCAAAGGATTCTCGACAAAGTATTAAAAATGAACATTTAATTTATGATTGTGTTCATTTGTCCAATTACATTTGAGCCCCTGAAATAAGGGGACTGTGTATGAAAATGGTTGCAATTCCTAAACGTTTCATACGATATTTTTGTTCAACCCCTTGAATTAAAGCTGAAAGTCTGCACTTGTATTGCATTTAGGTTGTTTCATTTCAAATCCATTGTGGTGGCGTACAGAGCCAAAATTATGAAAATTGTGTCAGTGTCCAATTATTTACGGACCTAACTGTGTGTGTGTATATATATATATATTTATATATACACACACACACACACACACACACACACACACACACACACACACACACACACATGTATTTATATGCACACAATGCACATTTAATATTTTATTGCTGTTACCAAAATATTAAGCACTTTTTAAAGTAATTGTTTGTGTTATATTTTTTTCCTGGGTTACATACAGTAAGTTTAGAGAAGTATTTCAAGAGAACCAAAGCAATAAGAAGAAGCAAAAGGAATACACATGAAATAAGGTGTGTTTGTATAACATAGTAAGCTTTAGAAATGACCATTGGATGAATAATCAATTTATCCCAAGTATTGCACATGAAATAGCACAAAGTACGTTTCAAATAACAGGTGTACTTGCCTTAGGGCCTTCACAACACACATATTCTGTTGCATAACTGTATTTCCCACAAAACCAACCCATCATATGTATGTATTGCGTGTTATCTGTAAAAGAAACTCATAGCATTATTCCAGCTGGTTTATCCAGTGTGACAGGTGACTGTTGGCATCATGTCCCTGAAGGCAATTTGCCTGAAATAAAAGAGAACACCTTCAAAAGAATTATTCCTGTCAATTAATTTTAAACCTATACAAGTTCTTACTTGAATGTGCATCTGAAGGACTTGATGCATCGCTACATCTGTGATCTAATTAATAGGTCAATATTTAGGTTGCTGCACCAGCTATTATTAATTGTATTACCATGTGCTAATAAATAACTACCTGCTATTGTTGGGGAAGGTAACAAATTCTAGAGGGTTGACATATATTGTAATTATTTTTCCTCTTTAAGTTCATCATTTTGTTTTCAGCAGGAAAGGGGCTGCTACGCTTCTTTTTCAATAGATGTGAGAATCTGCCAAGATTCGCTTAATTTCCAAAACGTTTGATAAACCTGCAAATGTTTTGAAAATAAAATCTCCTTGACTTTTAAATAACAAAAAAATGATGATAGAATTTCCAAAGCGAAGGTAATCGAAATGAACTATACATGCAATGCCCATTGACGTTTAGCGCTGCAAACTTTTGAATTGAAGCCAAAAATGGGGAAGTTCACTTAAGCACATCACATTTTTGCGCAGCTCTACTTCATAATCTATGTATGAAAACCAAAGCGGAATAAAGAGTTATGTTGGGGTTCATACTGTAGCATTAACAAATCAAGACATTTTGTGTGCACTAGCTGTGATTTGAGGGGCATCCAGAGGTGTACTGTCAGTATGGAGGCATTAAATGAAATATGTAACAGGAGTCAGTTGGATTCTTTGAATATTTAACTGCACTCTCTTTGTTCAATCTTAATGGAAAAGCCAAAAAGAGTTTTGTTTTAGACAAATACTGTATACATGTATAAAACTCTGTGTCATTGTATAATTTTTTATTTTATTTTTCAATTTAAATGTAAGACCACTTTCATTAAACTGTGGCATTCCTACTGCCATCCCAAAAGCATGTCTTCAGGATCCCCTGTTTTAAGAGGGCACTGTGGAAGAACTACAGTACATGGAAATAATGTATGTAAACCTAGTGATATTTAGTCTGTCGTCATTTATATATTTTTAAGTTTTAAAGATAATTGACATAAAATTAATAATAAAATACCATCTGCTTACAGAAACTGTAATCTGCGTTGCTCCAGTTACTCAAAAAGATCTTTTACATTTCAAGTGAATTGGCACACTCTGCCGTTCTTACCCTTCTAACCCCAGACCCTGGCTAAATTCCCTGCACTCGTTCCTCTGAACGCCTCTGGAGGAAATCTTGCACTCTCGCAAGCTTCCTTCACTAAATTTATGTTATCCTGTTTCAACTCTGCCATCTCCCAGACTAAACAAATGTACTTTTCTTCACTAATCAACACCTCTTCCTAACTCTCCTCCAGCCTTCCTCAACTCTTTTTCCACTGTCACAGATGAGGATGCATCATTGCTGATCTCCTCTTCACCCTCGACCACTTGCCCCTTTGACCTCATTCCCTCCCATCTAAAATCTCTTGCTCCTACTCTAATCCCTACACTCACACACATTTTTAACTGCTCCCTCTACTCTGGTACCTTTCCTTCCTCCTTCAAACATGCAACAGTTACACCATTACTCAAAAACAGCAAGCTTGACCCTACCTGTATTTTTAACTATCATCATGTCTACCTGTCTTTTGCATCTAAACTCCTTGAATGCCTTGTATTCTCTCGCTAGCTCCCTTTACTCACCTATTCTCTCCTAGACCTTCTACAATCTGGATTGCACACTGCTTACTCCACTGAAACAGCCCTCACTAAAATAACTAATAACCTCCATGCTGCTACAGACAAAAGTCATTACACTCTACCTCTCTGCAATATATTATACTGTGGAGCACCCTCTTCTCCTTCACATTCTCAATACTCTTGGTAACCATAACAAATCTCTATCCCGGATCTCCTCTTACCTCTCACATCATACTTCCAGTGACTCTTTTGCTAATACCTCCTCCTCTATTGATCTCTCTATGGGGGTACCCCAGGGCTCTGTTATGGGACCTCTTCTCTTTCCTCTTTACACACTCTCTCTAGGTGACTTTATCATATATCTAGGGGTCAAATATCACCTCTATGCTGATGTAAGGATGTGTTAATACGGCGTGTATGAGTGCATTGCACGGCGGGTTCCGCGTTGGCAAGTTGGTACAGGGCGCCGCCATGTTGTTGCGCAATGTTGCAAGGTCACTGTCTAGAGGAAAGGTTGCGCATGCGCTCGGGATGCGCGCGAACAGCGAGCCAATGAGAAAGGACTCTGTACTGAACTTTAACCCCCGCGAACCCTGGAGGAGTCAGCTGGCAATACGAGCCAATGAACAGGCAGGATTGGTAGGGGAGGAGAACAGGAAGCGTGGGGGAAGAGACCACGCTAGGAGAAGCGAGTTGGAGATTGCTAAAATAGGGAGTGCGAGAGCAGGGGGTCCGTGACCCGCCTGCCTAGGCCAGAGACTATCCCCAGGTCCATAGGAGTATTCCCCACGTCACTGTAGGTTGCGGTATTGTAGGGACGCCCGTAGTGGACAGATATTGTCACCTTAGAAAACCATCCAGCGCCCGGAGTTGTGGACGGATACTGCTGTCTGGGCTCAGACGGTGGAGCCGTGCGACAGTGGAAGGTCTGGACCAGACGCGACGGACCCTTTGAGAAGAGGTGCGGTCACCGCTGTGACCGGGAGGTACTTTGTATACAGCAAGTGCACCGACACCGGTCATCAGGCGCTGATCCCGCCTTAGTATTAACTTTAACAGACACTAGCAAGTGGCTAGCGGATAGAAAACACTCTTTCCACGTTTCACAAGGACATACTCGATGAGAGCGTGGCGGGGCCACGGTTGTACAGGACAATATTCCCCTTGAGGTGTGGCCGAGCCACTTTAGTATAAGAGCCAGTTATTATGTGTTATTAGTGATGTCAATGTTATGATATGCCTATATATATATATATATATATATATATATATATATATATATATATATATATATATATATATATATATGTGTGTGCATGTTATGTTATCAGTGAAGGGCCACAGACAAACGTAGTAAAGATTGGTTGCTCCGCAAATGTATGGTATGTTTCTTGCTCAGGGTAAATCTTTCATAATGGGGATCCTGGGTAAGTGGAGGCGCTGCGCTATGTTAAGAGTGATTATTACCCCAGGCTCCCAGCTAGCGGAGGCTCAGATCTCCTGGAGCCACAGGTGTTAAACAGCGATTAGTAGTCCCTTAGGTAGGTGGCCAGAAAAAGGGTTACACTGATGACACACAAATTTACTTTTGAACCCCTGACCTTAAATCTGCTGTATAGACCAATGTATCTGAATGTCTCTCTGTTATATTATCCTGGATTGCCCTATGCCGACTCAAACTTAACATGTCAAAAACGGAGCTTCTCATATTTCCTCCCAAACCTGGCCCTACTAACTCCTGCTACATAACTGTTAGAAGCACTATCATATTCCCAGTATCACAAGCTTGCTGCCTAGGGGTCACACAAGCATGCTGCCTAGGGGTCTCTCACATTCTTCTCTCACATTAAAAATATAGTTAAAAACCTGGCGGTGTTTACTCTGCAATATTACAAATATACACCCATTCTCTGTTGCTCTACTGCTAAAACTCTGACACAGGCCCTCATTCTCACCTGTCTTGACTACTGTAACCTCCTGCTGTGTGGCCTTCCTGAATCTCATCTGTCTCCCCTACAATCTATCCTAAACGCTGCTGCCAGAATCACTTTACGCTTTCATAAATCTGTCTCAGTGTCTCCCCTGCTGAAATCCCTCTCCAGACTTCCTATCAAATCCTGTACCATACTTTTCCTCACTTTTAAGGCTTTACACTCTTCTGCTTCTTCTTACATCTCAACCCTAATTTTTGCTATACACCATCACAACTCTTGCGTTCTGCTCAAGGATGTCTTCTCTCTACCACTTTTGTGTCTAAAGCCCTCTCCCTCTTTAAACCTTTCTCACTGACTGTCCCACACCTCTGGAATGCCCTTCCTTCAATATCCAACAAGCCTCCTCTCTATCCACCTATAAGACCCATCTTAAAAACCCACTCCTTAATGAAGCACGAGTAGCTTCTTGGCAGATACTATACACCTCATACATCGACTTTGGCCCCTTGCAAACACACCAGAACACCTTCCACTGTCTCTGTACATTTTTCCTACTCACCAATTCGATTGTAAGCTCTTTGTGACAGAGACTCATTTTCTTAAATGTTACTTTTATGTCTGAAGCACTTCTTCCCATTATGTGTTATTTGTATTATTTGTTATTTATATGATTATGTCCCATGTATTACTGCTGTGAAGTGCTACAGTATGTACATTAATGGCACTATATAAACACAGATATACATACATACTGCAAGTGAGTGGAATGACCGGTAGACAATGACTCGCATCCACACCATGCTGTACAAACAATTGCAAAGTTCCTCTGTGCTTGATAGCTCATGCTGGCATGATGATGTAGTAGCAACACAGGGTCTAACAAATATAACCAGTGCATCTCATGAACTGTTTATTATTTAAGTAGCCAAGAGCAGGCTCCTCTGAGTTTTAAAAGAACAGAAGTCTCAAACATTTAGAGATAAAGAAAGAAGTAAGTGTCATGACAATGGCTAGCACCAACAAATCATTGTAATATACATTTTTAAAAATAGAAGGAAAATACCGCATTTTAGAATCTCAATGTTAATGGAACATTTATTTTTTGTAATGTCTTAACTTACCTGTACCAAGGCCTTTAGATTGTCCTCTCTCCCATAAACCCATTAAATATACTGGACAACTAAAAGAGTTTATTAAAGCTTTATTAACAGGAGCATGTAACAAACATAATAAACGCATAATAATAATAATAATAATAATAATAATAATAATAATAATAATAATAATAATAATACATTCTTAGGGACTCCAAAAGCTTACCAATTTCCCCAAAACTGACATCATGAGATACGCAGGAGCTGAACCCCAAATCACTACATGCCATTCCAAGACTTATGGTCGAGAAAGCACACAACAGCCCAAGTGATCACTCCATACATATTACTTTAGTCAAGCACAATATCACCTCTCAAATACCAAACCTCTGGAGGTCCACCACAGTCCTTACCCCCCCAAAAACATACATTTCCTTGGCTGTGATGTACAGTATACTGTACCTATCACTGCCCAGCACTGTGCTGGGAATCCAACTCACCCCCCCCCCTGCACTAATTATATTCCTAACTTTTTACCTCTCCATTTCTATTTTGTATGCATATTATTTGTGATCATTATTCCTTATTACCCCATTTTTAAACATCACCAGCATGTGTCAACCTTAAAGAAACACCAAAGATAATTTTAAAAGCACATTTTTGAGATGAAAGGGTGGGTCTTTGCTTCATCTGTAAAGTGTAAGCATTCTGGTGCTCCTTTCTAAAATATCCTGACCCTATTTCGTCCCCCCACCAATTCTCTCAATTTAATCCACATCAGTGAACATGTGGGGACCTTCGATATGAACTGATGCCACACTTCCCATATGAATCCCTATATTCCTGTACACAGTATGTGCTTGTATCACATTTCACGTCTGTTTCTGCAATATTTAATTAATAAGAAAAAGGACATTAACAATTAAGAAGTGGATTGTTGGTAGCTTAGGTTACTGGATAGACTTTGGTCAGGAAGAAGCGTGGTATACGTGAAAAGTGAGTCACTTTCAGTCCATACACTGTTGTCAGTTAGTCAGCACTGCCCATAGGTGAAGCAGTAAGATGAACACCACTCCGTGTGAGTCTTCAGTCCATGAAGCACGTCCACCATTAGAGATTGGAAGTAAAGAATTGATTTAGTAAGCCGTCTATGCACGTAGACTAGCACAACTTTAACTGTGTACATTTAGGTAATTAAGGATTAAGCACTAGCGATGTAGGAGTTCTTAATAGGGACTCCTCTCCTTCCATCTGTACCTTATATATTTTTCTCATTCTGCTGAGATTAAGGATTACAGTGCATAGCTTTACAGTAAGTCACTCATGGTTATATAGAGCCAGCTGATTCAGTTCCTACTACTATATTTTGGTTATTATTAATGAGCTAATAAGACTGTCAGAAATATCACTAGCAATTACTTTATGGTCTGATGTACCTGAACACTATGTCATATTGCATTATAGTATCCATGCAGTTGTTAAATTAACACTCAATTGCACAGCTAGAAATCAATTGTCATCAATGATTTTTATATCTAGTTCTCATTTTTAATTGTGTGGTTTTAAGTCCACACCACTTAAAGTTCAATGAGTAATTACAGGGATTTCCAACTACAGCTAAACCCCGTTATAACGCGCCTCGCTATACCGCGGTTTTTTTTTTTTTGCACACACTGCACACACTGCACACACTGCACACACTGCACACACTCACTGCACACACACTGCTCATTGCTCACACTGCACACACACTGCACACTGCACACACACTGCTCATTGCACACACTGACACACTGCACACACACTGCACACACACTGCTCATTGCTCACACTGCACACACTGACACACTGACACACTGCACACACACTGCACACACACTGCACACTGCACACACACTGCTCATTGCTCACACTGCACACACACTGCTCACACTGACACACACTGCACACTGCACACACACTGCTCATTGCTCACACTGCACACACTGACACACTGCTCATTGTACACACTGACACACTGCATGCACACTGCACACACACTGCACACACACTGCACACTGCACACACACTACTCATTGCACACACTGACACACTGCACACACATTGCACACACACTGCACACTGCACACACACTGCTCATTGCTCACACTGCACACACTGACACACTGCTCATTGCACACACTGACACACTGCACACACACTGCACACACACTGCACACTGCACACACACTGCTCACACTGACACACACTACACACACACACTACACATATACATAAATCAGCCTTACCTTGGGGATGATTGGTGAGGCATGTGGCTGCAGGGGGGGGGGGCGTGCCGGTGGGGGTGGTGCTGCGGTGGAGGGGGATGATGGCTGCGGGGGCCCCCGATGCTGCGGGGGCTGGTGGGATGGCCCGGTGCAGCGCGGGGGGGCATGAGAGGGGGGGGCAGGACAACCCTGCGCTACGGCAGGGCCAGGGGGCCCTGTATTGCGGCGCGAGGGCCCTGTGCTGCGGCGGGGGGAGCCGGACCGGAGGGGAATCCCCCCGCCCATCTCCTGTCACGCGGTGACAGGGGAAGCGGAAGCCGGAGGGGCATCCCCCCTCCCATCTCCTGTCACGCGGTGACAGGGGAAGTTGAAGCTGGAGGGGAATCCCCCCTCCCATCTCCTGTCACGCGGGGTAAATATGCACTGATGCGGCGGCCATTTTTTTTTAAAAAATTAGCGCGACCCCGTTAGTAACGCGGTGGTCTCGGGGTGGACCCCGAGGACCGCGTTATAACGGGGTTTAGCTGTATCTATTTATTTTCTTCAACTCCTACTGCATCATAATTGCCCAATAAAGTAGTTTATTTTTATTTTTGCCTCCAGCCCTTTGCTTTTGCAGTGCTCTACCTTCACCCCATTTTTACTACTGCATCTAGGACTGGATTTTTTTTTCAAATGAATTGACATTATACAGTACCTTTTATATTGAGGCTATCCAGTATCCACCATCTCTGTTTTTTATGTTCTAAACAAGAATCATTCATATTACACGTCATGTTTTAATTAAAAAATAAAGAATGAGTGCCACTATATTGGTGGATACTTTTTTTTCTGTTAGTTGTTTTTAATATTTACCTGGTAGTCCTGCACTGGTCACACTGCACACCAAATTGGCTGGGTGAGGGTTCTCTCCAAATAGCTTGTAGTTTTGGGTAGTGTCACATGTTAGGCCACATTGACATAGGACACATTTGCAACAAAGATCCAATGGAGGTTAAATAGCTACAGAATAAACAGCATTAAGTATCTTTGGAGGACAGTTTCCAAGTAAATATTAAGCAGATATGGCATTTAAAGTCCACAATCCCGTGCCAGATCCCATATAGGAAAACTGATTCGTTCTTTTACTTTCGACAATAAAATGTTCTTCTTTTTTTCAGTACAAATCACAGCAACATTATTGAAGATTGTTTAGAGAACAGATGTATGGATATACTGTAAAGTATCTCAATATAATTATTTATCTGGCACCAATCCTTGAAATTATTTTGATCACATATGAAATTCGCATGAGCACATATGCCTAAATGGAAATATATGTACACTAAATACATAACATAAATCAACATTATATAAAGTTACAAAAGAAAGCTGTGTAATGCACAGCTTTGGCAAACACATCTTGCCTTTTAATATATTTGATTCCTGGAAAGTAATTTGCCCATAACCATCAACAGTTATAGCACAAGGATTTATTTTCAACAATAATAAATAAAATAAATACATCTTGCACTTACCCCTGCCAGGCACCCACGATGAAGGCCGTCCTCATCCTCATCTCGTCCATTCCCTCCGTTGCTGCAAAAAATACACAAGAATAAAAAGCGACAATATAATGTCCCCTAACCCCTTAATCAACTTAGCGGTTAGAAAGCGCTACAGTAATAAAGGGGTTAACCCACCCTCACCGACTACACACCCGGGAGGCCTAACCACCCTCCCCTACATCGCACCTGGGAGGCCTAACTACCCTCCCCCATTACCCACCCGGGAGGCCTAACCACCCTCACCCACTACCCACCAGGGAGGCCTACCAACCCACCCTTTGGACAATACCCCCCTCACCCCCCCACTACCCACAATAAAAACACTACAGAAAATTGCCCCACTACCCATCTCCTAGGCCCCACTATAAAAATTACCATATTTAATAAACATTAATATATAACTCACTCACCCCCTGTGCCTCCCCCATAAAAACATGATTTATTATTTTACATACAGGGTTAATACCCCAGGCCTACGGTAGTCACCGGTGGTCCCAATGGGTGTCCACAGGCCCCACAGTGCACTAGAGGGAGGTGACCACAGGGCCTGGTTGTCTCCGGGTACTCCCCACTAGGTGCCGTGGGCCTCCAGGTGGCCCCGCAGGTCACCGTGGGCCACACTGGGGACAATGGGTGGGTTCGCGAGTGTCTGGGGGTCCCCAGGTCATCCCCACAGGTGTCTGAGGCCTCGGGTGATTACCACAATTTTGAGGGCCCTCGGGTGATCCCCGCAGTTCTTCCCTTCAGGTGTCCCCCGTGGGTCCACAGGTGGTACCCAAGGGTGTTTGGGGGTCCTCAGGTGGTCTCCATAGGTCCCTGCAGACCTAAGGTACCAACCCTATATGTAAAAAAAAATAAAACATGTCCTACATTTAAATAAATCAATACCCCCCACCCCACCATACACATACAGTACAGTAATGTGCAAAATAACTATTATCCAGATAAGGATAATAGATTATTTTGCCATTATTAAACACATAAACCAGCATAAATAAATTAAATAAATACAGTTCTACTTACCACAGCAATATGATGGATGTCAGGATACAGCAGGTGTCCTCCGTTGCCACAAAACACATTGCAAATACATTGTAATGTCCCCTAACCCCTTAATTACCTTATTGGTTAATAACCACGAAAGTAATTAAGGGGTTAACCCACCCTGCCACGATACCCACCCACGAGGCCTAACCACCCTCCCCAGGCAACTACCCCCACCCTTCACCCATTCATTTGTACAGTGGCTTCATCATGCATATGCATATATATATATAGATAGATAAAATATGGGCATGATTAACCTGTCATGGAAAAATGTGTCCACTCCCAATTAAGCGATTTCTATACCAAGACAAATATCCCTAGCCAATTCCAATCTGGCTTTCGTCCCAAACACTCCACCGTAACAACCCTGCTAAAAGTTTGCAATAAAATCCACTGTGGAATGGAACGGGGACAACTCACTGGTGCAGTAATCCTAGATTTTGCAAAGGCTTTTGATACAGTTTATCATGCTATCCTGCTTAACAAACCCCAGAGCTCTGGAATAGGGAAGCATGCTTTAAACTGGTTTCAGTCCTACCTATCAGGAAGATCCCAACATGTGTACATCTCAGGCTCTAACTCCAACCCCCTGGATATCACCTGTGGTGTCCCGCAAGGCTCTGTTCTGGGGCCCCTACTCTTCTCAGTGTTCATGAATGATCTTCCCACAGCTTTTAAGGAAGCCTCAATACACATGTATGCAGATGACACAATCCTATATGCACACAGCCATAGCCTCTCTGACCTTCAACACATACTTCAGTCTGACTTTTTGAGACTCGAAAACTGGATTTCCCAAAACAAACTGTTTTTAAACACTGACAAGACTGTAACAATGGTATTTGGGACCAAGACTAAATTCTTAAAGCTTCCAGCGACTGAGCTCCATATTAGAACCAACACTAACACCACCCTAACCCCTGTCACTAGTTTTAAATACCTGGGCTTATGGTTTGACTCCCACTTAACATTCGGAAAGCACATTGATACCCTGACAACCAAGACCTATGCCAAATCCTCCCTAAGTCTCCTGGTCAGAAAGCGTATCGCACGGCAGATGCTAATGCCAATTATTGACTATGGAGACATAGTATATGGCACGGCACCTCAAACCCACCTTAGCAAACTTGACACCCTCTACAATTCAATTTGTCGTTTTGTTCTCCAATGCAACTACAACACACATCACTGCGAAATGCTCAAAGAACTAGATTGGTCATCACTAGAGGCTAGGCGCATAGTTCACCTTTCCTTTCTTGCCTTTAAATTCTTTATGGGCAAGCTACCCAGCTACCTGAACAAGCTCCTCACCCCTACCACATGCAGCACTTATCACCTGAGATCAGACTCCAAAAGACTATTCATGGTCCCAAGGCTCAACAAAGTATCCGGCCGTTCCTCCTTCTCTTACCGTGCACCCCAAAACTGGAACAACCTACCAGAGACTCTCACATCCACCACCAGTTTAAGTTCTTTCAAATCTAAGGCTGTCTCACATTTTAATCTGGTCTGTAACTGTTTCATTCGCCCATAACATATATTTTCTTTAACTGTGCATGCAATGTCTTGTATATAATGTATACCCTGTTCATTTATGTAACTATTTGTAACCATGTATTATTTGTCTTAACTCTGTGCCCAGGACATACTTGAAAACGAGAGGTAACTCTCAATGTATTACTTCCTGGTAAAATATTTTATAAATAAATAAAATATATAACCTTAACTAATATACAAAGAAATGGTTAAGGATTAACAAACCATGCCAAAATCAAAACATCACATTGTTACATCAAAACTGCACATATCAAAATCAAAACAGCACATTGCAAATCCAAATCAAAACAACACATCTCTATATCAAAACATCACATACAGTAACAAAATCAAAACAGCACAAAGCAAATAAAAATAAAACCATCGCATTGCAAAATCAAAACATCACATTGCCAATAAAATATGTAACAAATGCAAATCAAACAAATTAATTGTACAGTGTGTACATGATGCAAATAATCTGTGCATCATATAACACTATGCCAATCAATGTTCAAACTAAAAGAAACAATATACAATGCCATCCAAACAATGATAAAATAAAAACAAAGCAACAAGTAAACCAAAATAAATTACCATCAATTAATCTAATCTATAATCAATCACACAATTCACTATTAAAATTCCAAAACTATTATTAAATTATTAAATAAATGCAAGTTCAAAGTAACACCATCAACCAAAATCTAACTACCAAAAATAAGCCACTATTAAAAATAAACTATTTAAAACACCACACAAAATTACATCTAACTAAATAAAAATACAAATGACATTGCCGAAACAGTTCTAAACAAACCATCAAACTACATATTAAATACACAAAACAAGCATTTGCAATACAAGCATTTATTGTCCCTGTATATCTATATATATCCATATGGAGATACATAAAAACAGAGGCAATAAATGAGCATAAAAAACAATTAAATGACATGAAAAATAAAAATACAAGAATTTTCATGACTGGCTCGGGGGGGAGGGTGTTGATAAGCTGTTGCATTACTGTTGCCTTGTTAGTAAGCCTTTGCGTGCGAGGTGGGTGAGGGGTGGGGAACTGCTACTGTAAAAGTGTGTGCAGGATTAGTTAGTAAAAAAAAATGAATGAATGTGTTTGGGGGAGGATTTGTTCCACAGTAAGGGCTTATCAGCCTATAAGAATTTTCATGAATGGCTTGGTGGGGGGTGGGTGGTGGTATCTCTTGTTCACATACACTCATGCGCCTAAATGTGATGACACGCATTACAACAAGGTTCCAATGAGACATACACGCATGCTCATGTGATAACACGCTCGGAAAGATTAAACTAAGCCACAAAGCCACCAATTACAAATGAATGGTTTGGGGAGGTGTCGATAAGAAGTAGAAATAATTTAGCCTTGTGTGTGTGGGAGGGGGGGAGGAGGCGGAGAGGGCTGTATGCTGGATTATTAGTTCAAATAAATATTTTCAACAGGTCATCCTAATTTTTTGAACCCCACAACCCCAAATAAAAATCGCAGTATGCCACCGACCTCATAAATGACGTATATGACTAGTGTAGAATTAAAAAGCTATAGTAGTGATTGATTCTCAGAATAGCAAAAATTGTTATGCAAGCCCATGTCGAGAAACGAAAAAAATTTTTTTCCCAGACTTGAAATTCAAAATTAATGAGAAGTCATACACGCATGCGCCTAAATGTGACTACACGCATATGCGTTTCAACAAGGCTCCAATGAGACATATATGCATGCGCATAAATGTGATGACGCATATGCGTTTCAACAAGGTTCCAATGAGACATACACGCATGCACATAAAATAAAAACAGACAGGGAGACTTCACTAAACTATATACGGATCTAAAAACACTCTTCCAAGCGGAGATCAAAGACCTCAAGAAAGAAGTGTCGGGCCTAGGAGAACGGACAAACATTTTAGAAACTAAAATGGACCACTCAATTAAGGCGATCAAAAAACAAGACCGGAACCTCAAGGACCTCCAGGAGCAGGTGAATGCACTACAGGAGCGTCAGGAGGACGCCGAGAATAGAGATAGATGAAATAATCTCAGGATTAGAGGGATCGCTGAAGCTATTCAGGACTGCGATGAATACATAACAAGATGGCTGGAGACCCTTCTGCCAGACACCCCTAAAGACCTCCTGACGCTAGACAGGTGCCACCGGGCCCTAAGAGCTAAACCGCTGCAAAATGAGCAGCCCAGGGACATTGTGCTCCGGATGCACCACTACAGGACCAAAGAAGCAGTCCTCCATAAAACAAGACCCCTACCTGTGGTGGAGTTCGAGGGCACGAGGTTGTCGGTCTTCCAGGACTTGTCCCCTGTGACACTGGCTCGCCGCAGATCCCTGCTACCGATCACGAAGGCCCTACGAGAGAAAGGGGTCAGATATAGATGGACATTCCCCTTTGGCCTGTTAGTGGCGAGGGGAGGCAAAGTGACCACAATGAAAGATCCGGAAGAAGGACCAACCTTCCTACATAAGTTGGGCCTGGGTGAGGCCCCCGTGGTCTCAGACCCGAGGAGTCCGCTCCCAGAACCCATATGGGAGCAGAACACCAAGTCTCCCAGAAGGCAGAGTGGAAAAGAATGAAGGGAAGACGTCCACAAGTTAAAACCAAAGTTTCGGCAATGGCCGCAGTTCTTCATAACAAGTTACATTCAAATAAAACGTTAAAAGGGGGTCCCCGGTCCCCAGAGACACTCTGCTGCAGACAGGCCCCACTCCCCCAAAGGAAGTGCAATAGACACCTAACACCCGATGACTTCCCCCTAACACACCAGGAGGAGAACGACATCAATGGAGTAAAAGCAAAGAAGAAATAAAAGTAAACATAATCAAAAAATTAAAGGCCTACCATTTCAGCAAATCCCGCTCCAAGATGGCGAAGGTACCTGGATTGGCGGGAACCCACAGTGAAGCGCAGGAGCCGGAAGAACAAGGAGCAGGAACAGACGCCCATGCTTCCAGCCTGATGAGACGCAAGATCCAAAATGGCGGCGGCCCGGATGCACGTCATAAGGTAGACCCGGAAAGAGCGACGCCATCTTGGAGGTAGCACAAAGACGGACCCCGATGCTGCACGCTGATGACGTCTGCGGCCGATACAGCTACCACCAGAGGCCCCGATAGGTGTCCAAGAAGCGCCGGACCGGCACAATAGGCAAGCCCGGGACATCCCACGAAAATGAAGCCGCCAGCGGGAAATTTGAATCGGCAGGACAAAAGAAGCCGGAACAGAGCTAGAGAACGGCAAAGAAGAAACGGGAGGAGACAAATAGGCAAGTTAAAAAGCGGATGAAGGATGATAGTAAGGGGGCATTAAGGGAAAGGAAGCTTACAGGAAGTTAGACAAAAGGATAGTAGAGCAGGTGCGGAAGGAGTAGAGAGTGGAGACTGAGAGAAGAGAGGTAGGGGGAAGTGACAGAACGGGCCGAGATAGGCTAGTAAGTGTGGGTAGGAACTATAAGCTAGGAAGGGACAAAAACAAGTAACAGAGAAGAGCAAGATAAGTTGATTGGGAAAAAGGTAGATAAGTTTAAGTTATGAAGGAAATAAGCTAGTGTAGACACCATTCTGCGCAGATGGCTGAGAAGAAGACTAAGAAGACAAATTATACAGTCAAAGTTAGATGTAGAGTTAATACATAATTTAACACATTAGGAGAGTGGAAGCTCGGGAAAGGTAAGCACAGGATAAAGAGATACAAACAAGGGCAGTAAAAGGAAGATTAAGCAGAGATATGGATAGGAGGAGATGGAAGGGCCGTTACAATAAGACAGGCAAGAGCTGGGTTAAGGGGACACCCACTAATCGTTGGGTTTTGTTCAAAGAAAAAGATTCAGAGATAAGCAAGGCAGGAGCCACTGGCGGTGACACACCTCGACGTCAGTATGGGCCTCACACTAGAGAGGAGGAGGGAGTCTCCCCCAGCCTCTAGTGAAAACCTTTGGGACAGGACTCTTGGACGGGGCATCACCCGCTCCAAGCCAACCCCGGACTACTGGAACAGAGTTCGGAAACCTAAAGGAAAAGATCTCGACGGAAGGACGATCTCGTCAAGACGTCGAGAAAGTATATGCTGTGAAAGGTGTTATGTGTTGTCTATGTCCCCCCCGGTTTCCCCTTTTGTGTGCCCCTCCCTTTTTGTCTCCCCAGGCGAGAGAGTGCCGAACCAGAATAAGTGGAAGAAACACCGCTCCAGAAGTAAGCCCCACAACCAAGGGCATAGTGAGGCATCACAACGAGAGACGGAAAGAAGAATAGAGATCGGGCCCAGAGAATCAGCAGCTCCGCCATCTCACTCCTTCAAATGAATAAAGAACTCAGGCTCGTATCACACAACACTAAGGGGTTCAATAATCCGACCAAACGCAGGATCGCCTTCAGGGATTATAAGCGTAAAGGGGCAGAAATCCTGTTCCTACAAGAAACCCACTTTTCCCAAGATAATTTCCCCAAATTCTTAGATAGAGACTTCCCGACGTACTTCTTGTCCTCCGCAAAGGTCAAGAAAAAAGGAGTAGCTATACTAATTCACAGAGGAATACCGTTCTTACATGACAGGACCTTTATAGATAAGGAGGGACGTTACCTTATAGTGAGAGGGACAATTCAAGGGTTTCCAATTACCTTAGCAACAATTTACGCCCCGAACGAGATAGCTCCGGGTTTTTTTTCTTCCTTCTTTGGAAAACTCAGCAGAGTAGCCAGAGGCAATATCATTGTCGCGGGGGATCTGAATAGAACGCTACGGGAAGACCTTGACAGATGTACAGCTACTAAAAATACACACAGACCCGACGTACTAACACTCAAACAGGGAATACGCGACTGTCAGCTACTCGATATCTGGAGAGAACAACATCAGAGACAGAAAGAATACACCTTCTACTCACACCCACACGACACATATAGTAGGATAGATTACTTCCTTGTATCTAACAGAATGGTCCCTGGGGTCTCTCATACCGAGATCCATGATATTTCATGGTCTGACCATGCATCTATAGAGCTGCGATGCACACTAATCCCACTAGACAGACCCAGAGCGAACTGGAAACTAAACGAAATTCTGCTGAAAATCCCAGCTCTACAGCTAGAAATTGAGCAAAAAATTTCACAATATTTTGAGGAAAATGAGGGGAGCGTGCCCACACACTCTACACTGTGGGAGGCCCATAAGGCTACCCTCAGGGGGGTCATTATGAACCTGGCCGCTAGACGAAAAAAGGAAAGAGAGAGTAAAATCTTGAAGCTAGAGGACCAGCTAGCGAAGCTTTCCTCTCTTCACAAAAAAGACAAAAAAGCCCACACATTGACTCAAATACTAGCCACCAAAACAAGTCTTAACCTCCTCCTCTCCGCCCAGGCTTAGAAAGGAATTGACCTGGTCTAAGCGGAAATTTTTTGAAAAGGCCAACAAGCCTGACACACTACTTGCCAATAAGCTAAAAAATAAGCCTCCAAATAACCACATTCACGCGATTCGGAACCAAAATGGGGACCTTACATCCATCCCAGCAAACATTGCGGGAGAATTTAAAAAATATTACGAAGTACTATATAACGGAGATAAGGTGACCCATAACCCCAAAACAAAAGAAGACCTTAAGACCTTCTTGAAAGAGGCACATTTACCCAGTCTGAAGAGAGCGATAGGGAGGCACTCCAGTCGGATTTCACGATGGAGGAACTCTCTGGGGTCATAAAAGCGCTAAAACCAGCTAAAGCCCCAGGGCCAGATGGCTTCTCGAATTTATATTATAAGAAATATTTAAAAATCCTAGCCCCTCATATGTTGAAGCTATTCAACGAAATCTTAGCAGGGGCCTCATTCCCAGCACAAATGCTCCAAGCTTCAATAACAGTGATCCATAAACCCGGAAAGGACCCGGCAGACTGTAAGAGCTACCGGCCCATTTCACTGATTAATTTAGACCTCAAAATATATTCTAAACTTATAGCCAACAGGGTGGGTAGCGTTCTTCCCGGGTTAATACACACAGATCAAGTAGGGTTTATCGGAGGTAGACAAGCGGCAGATAACACCAGGAGAATCATTGACCTAATTGATCTGGCCCAAAAAAGAAAAATTCACTCCATGGTGTTAAGTCTAGACGCTGAGAAAGCCTTCGATAGAATAGACTGGCCCTACTTAGCGGAAACACTAAGAGCATTTGGCTTCGAAGGACGCCTCCTGCAGGCCATCTTGGCGCTATACAAAAACCCCACGGCAAGAGTGAGATATCAAGGGTCCCCATCAGAACAATTTGAAATTAAAAGCGGAACTCGTCAGGGATGCCCGCTGTCACCTTTATTGTTCGCTTTATGTATTGAGCCTTTGGTGGCACATATCAGAAATAGCCCAGATATCTCTGGTATCCCACTGGGAGACCAAATGCACAAAGCCGCTCTTTATGCGGATGATGTCATACTCACACTAACCAAACCCCTCATCTCTCTCCCTAATGTATTCAACATACTGGGTAAATTCAACCAAATTTCGGGATTTAAAATCAATCAGTCCAAATCTGAAGCCCTCAATATTAATTTACCAAAAGAAGTCGAAAAACTGATTGACCTCAATTTTCAATTCAAATGGCAACCCTCCGCTATCAAATATTTAGGGGTGTATCTCACAAGGGAGTACAAAACACTATATAATGCAAATTTCCCCAAGATCATAAAGACGCTGGGGGAGGATCTACAAACCTGGATGAAAGGGAGCATATCATGGATTGGGAGGATACATAGCGTGAAAATGAATCTCCTCCCAAAGATGTTATATCTCTTCCAGAGCCTCCCTATTCCTTTAGTACAGGCAGACATCCTCTCCCTCCATTCAAAAATTATGAAATTTATCTGGAACGGGAAAAACCCAAGAATCAAGAAAGGAATATTAAAACGTCCTACAACAGGCGGAGGATTAGCGGTGCCCTGCTTGTTGGCCTACTATAAAGCAGCCCAATTAGGGCAGATTTTCCAATGGCACACAGACCCAAGCTTACGGAGATGGGTCGAATTGGAGAAAAGTTGTTGTGCACCAATTGAACTCCACAATTTAATCTGGCTACCCAATACCGGGGTACGCAAGATGAACAACCTAACACAGACCATGGTCAATTCGTTAAAAGTCTGGGGGGCCACGAAATTCAAATATAATCTGACCACCAAAACATCGCTAATGACACCAATAGTGGGTAACGCAGATTTCGCTCCGGGCCTGAATAGCAAAAACTTTCTAATATGGACACAAAATGGATTGTCCCGACTACTAGATCTGGAGAGCAGAAAGACCATACAATCATTTGAGCAAATTAAATCCTCTAAGAATATCCCAAACAGCGAATTTTTTAGGTACCTCCAGATCAGAAATTTCTACAATAAGACGCCAATTCGACCGGCGCGAACAAATTTTGAGCAGCTGTGTTCTAGAGCTACGGACACAAGGGGACTCACATCTAGAATGTACAGGGAAGTGGTCTGTCAGAAGTCGCCTCTAGACAACAGACTGAGTTATATGAGACACTGGGAATCCGATCTAGGCGAGACTTTAGAGGACGATGAATGGGATGAAATTATTAAGGCGGCAGCAAAAAGCTCAATCTGCACCATATTAAAGGAGAACGCATATAAAGTCCTTATGAGGTGGTACTACACTCCGACGCGCCTAGCGAAATTTGTAAAAGGCTACTCCCCTCTCTGCCCTAAACAGTGTGGGGAGACTGCAGATCTCCGACATATGCTGTGGTCTTGCACTAAAGTGGCCCCTATTTGGGAACAAATCAGAGACTGGATTCAGCGGATTCTCGATTTAGAGATCCCCTTGGACCCGTGGCTGTTCCTCTTGGGCAGGCGGATCCAGGGTATATCGAATGCGTCGCATAAATTAATCGCGCATTTCGCCACTGCCACAAGATGCGAGATCGCAGCACTATGGAAACAGCAGGAGGTACCAATTATCCAAAGATCAAAAACAGAATTTGGCACGTCTGCCGGATGGAACAATTAACGAGTTTAGTTAATGACACCGGCACAAACTTTCTAAAAGTCTGGGATCCATGGTTGACCCAGGCAGACATCCCCGGAGTGGAGGCCACCTCAATCCTGCACTAATTAAAATAAATGCATTCTCCTTTGAGGTCAGATTAGACAAAAAGACATAGTGACGCGCGGAGAACAGACCTTTACACGGCCCCAAGATAAGATAACTCTAATACTAAAAAGAACCCCTAGGAGGACCCGCCACCCCTTGGTTTTGGCCTATCATTAGGGCCGAGACACAAAGAAAAAGACACGATTTTGCCTGGCCATCCACCACCCCCCTCCCCCCCCTCCCCCCACCCTCTTCCCCTGTTTCCCTGTCTAGTTTGTCTAGTCCTGTATGTACAGCCTCAAATGGTTGAGTCTCAGAGGCAATATGTTATATGTTTATTAAATTTGGAAAGATGATAATGGGCTGTGGAATAATGGCTATATATGTATTTTTCCAATAAAAATTTAAAGTTGAAAAAAATAAATAAAAACAGTATGAAAAGAAGAGCAAGCCTAGCAAAAGTATTGCTTAATAAATAATACATATAGAAATGTGATGACACGCATACAGTATGCGTTTCAGCAAGGTTCTAATCCGCATGAGCGGAAAAAATATTTTATATTCGGAAGAAGACGCGACGTTATATTTTGTAATACTTATTTTCCCTTTAGTATCCTGTATACAGTACAGTACTGGTACTGCACCGACACACTTTATTCGAGCAAATACCCAGTATGTACCTGGCAGATACCTGGAATGCGCCGCTCCTCACCTCTGACAAGCCCCGTTGCGTTTGCCTTCCCAGCCTGGGTTCATGCCTGGCTGACGGGCGGCTGATCTGTTAAATGATAATGATTAGGATTTAATAGGCTGCAATGCTTCGCGTGTCTACCAGATGGCATAAATTCATGAATTGTAATGCAGTATATATATATATACTGTGCAGTATTGCAGCCAGCGGGAATAAAATGCTTCAATCCCTGCTTGGAAAATAACCCAATGCACTCGGGCAGAAAACAGTCACAAACCTCAATACACCCGGGTATACCCGAATTCGTGGGACTAGCCGAGCTCAAATTAAGTGTGTCGCCAGTGTATGTGTCCTCATATTTTTATGTGTATGGCTAAGGAGCCTCAGACTACTGTATACAATATGAACTCATAACGCTAATCTCTGCTTCAAATATAAATCTTCAAAATACAATTACTGTATACACACACAGACTTGCAGAACTGTACGCCTGTACAGTAGGTTGAATTGCTATTAGATTTTTAAGACAACAGCTCGCGATCACCCAGTTTCTAGACGGTATTGCAGACAACGATAAAATGACATTTCTGCGTCCGATAGAAGAACGATAGAAACCCGTGTCAATTGCTATACGGTTGGAAAATATAGCACGTCATGACCCCGGTATTCAGAGCGGTACACCAAGCGAAGTTTTAGAATAAAGGCAGACGCCTCTATAGCTTTGGGCTTCTTTGTTTTTTGTTGTTTGAATGAAGGAACAGGCTCAATAAAGCCAAGATATAATTTCACCTACATCGGTCTCCATTATATGTACATCTGCACACATCTCTTACAGGGACCAAATCAGGTTTCCAACTCTAAAGAAGAGCAGACTTCTTTTTCCAATTCCACCCACCTCTTTCGGCTGGGTTCTACCTGCCCTTGGGATATTTGACATAATTGTGCCGCTTTGTAATATGATAACAAGTAATGTTCCGCTAGTCTCCTTGTCAGTATAGGTCTCTTTAGAATTTTCCCTTTTACTCTCATTTTATTACACCCCCAGATAAACTTAGAAATCAGAGACTGAAGTGAGAGTATGTCCTTCAGTTTCAGTGGCACCGGTATGGTCTGGAATAGATATAGAATATAGAATGCGCGGCAGGGGATTCATTTAATACAATAAACCTTGCCGATCCATGAAATATTGTAGGTGACAATACTCTATTGTCCTCCCTCAAAGTCTGAAGGAGATTAGGGAAATTAGCTATATAAAGGGTTCTTTATTTGCTAGTGATGTGTTTTCCTAGGTATTTGATATCATTTTGATGCCATTTAAAATTGAAGTTAATGGTTACCATTTTTTCCATATTTTTTGGTATATTTATGTTTAGTGCTTCCGATTTTGTTTCTTTAATTCTAAATCCCTGAAATTCTATTGAATATCCCCAAGAGGTCAAACAGATTAGGGAGAGAGGTGAGAGGTCTATATATATATATATATATATATATATATATAAGGAAAAAGAGAGGAGAGAGCGCACGCCCATAGCGTAAAAAAGTATATTTAATGAGGGGAAGGGAAGCCCTTCCCTTTGAAAAAGTTACCCGTGAGTGATGAAACGTGTCAGGGAGCGTCATCACGTTGGACGCATTGACATTACGTCATCACTAAGCGCTGGAGCAGACTGATCCATGCGCGAGTGCTACAGAGGCTTGTGAAAACGGAGCCACTTTCTTGGACTCTTATACAGCATTTACCTGCCCTGGATACCTGCTGGGACGTCGATCCTTTATGCTTTGAGACTGGGATTGCCCTAAAATGATGCAGTATTAACCGGATGGTGGAGATTATAATCACGCAATGCTTATTTTTATTGTACTTTTGTAAGTGCATTTTTTACCCCCTCCTCCCCTTCCCCTCATTAAATATACTTTTTTACGTTATGGGCGTGCGCTCTCTCCTCTCTTTTTCCTTTTAGATTCCCTGTGGACGTGGTTTGTCCACATTGAGAGCTGCCGGAGACCCTCTACACCAGCACCCACAACTTTTACTGGAACTATTTCTGAGGACTGGTTTATCACTTATTTTTCCCTTTCTTTTTCTTTATACTGTATGTTGTTATTTAGTTAGTATGTAGATTTTCTCCATATGGTTTACAGGTTTAATACTAATTTGTGCTATAGTAATAATTAAGGAAATCATTATTATTATTAGTTAACACTGTGTAGATATAATATTATCATTTATTCTTAGCACGGATATTTACCTTATTATTGTTTTCACATTTATCCAGAGGCGCTGCTTTCTTTTTCTGTTTGTCATATATATATATATATATATATATATATATATATATATATATATATAGTCAATAAAACATCATCTGCATAGAGTGCTACTTTATGTATCTGTTGGTTAATTTGTATGCCCGATATATCTGGGTTGTTTCGAATTTGTGCTGCCAGGGGTTCCATGTTTGGGGCAAACAGCAATGGTGAGAGTGGACATCCATGTCTCATACTGCTTTTAATTCCCGATGGGAATCCCTGGTGTATCACTCTCGCTGCCGGACTGGAATACAGTGCTAGGATTGCTTACAAAATTCTACCCCCAAAACCGAAACGCCCCAAGCGTGGCAGTAAGGTACCAGTATGGCCAGTCTTTCCTGTCAAAGGCTTTTTCTGCATCTAGACTAAGTCTAGGCAGGATATAACTTAATGAGTTGGCCAACAGTTTAGCGTACATTTGGACGTCCAAATTTATCAGGAATATGGGTCTGTAACTTTTGCAATCCAATGGGTCTTTCCCTTGTTTATAGATTAGAGATATAGATGCTTGAAGCATTTGTTCCGGAAATGAGGCACCTGCCAGCACTGCATTAAATATCCGGAGAAGGTAGGAGGCCAAAATTGCATTACATTTCTTATAGTATAAATTAGAGTACTCATCCAGGCCTGGAGCATTAGAGGGTTTCAGATGTTTGTTGACCTCTAACAATTCTTCCATTGTGAAGTCCTCCCTAATCTCTTCCCTATTCAATCTTGGAAGCTTTGAGTCAGCTGGGAAGTCCTGTAGGGCCTGTTTAGTGTTGTTGTTGTGGGTGACATTCTCGCCATTATATAAATGTTCATAATATCTATTGAATTCTCCTACAATTATCTTTGGATTTGATATTGTTACCCCCGTTTTTAGTCTAACAGTCTGAATGTTGTAATTTTGTTGTATGTTTTTTTCGCTAGCAAATTATCTGGCTTGTTTGCTTTTTCATAAAATTTCCTTTTTGACCAACCGAATGAATTCTCAGCCTGGGAGGTCAGGAACATATTTAACTCAATTCTAGTATCTTTCCATTCTTTCAATGTTTTTTCTCTGCCGTCGCGCTTGTGCCAGTCTGCTATTACTTTTTCTATTTCTCTCCCTTTTTCTCCCTGTGGCTATGCTAATTAGGGAGCCCCTGTGGGTTGCCTTGTGTTGTTTGGGAGTTAACACTGCCCTCGTTTAGCCTAAAAAACTGCCCAATCTCATAACTGATAGTCTGGAAAACTTTGGGGATTTTAATGATTGATTAATATAATGTATACCCTGTTCATTTATGTAACTGTACTTGTAACCATGTATTATTTGTTTTACTCTGTGCCCAGGACATACTTGAAAACGAGAGGTAACTCTCAATGTATTACTTCCTGGTAAAACATTTTATAAATAAATAAAAATAAATAGTTTCCAATTTGCTTTGGGTCTGTCTTGGTTTTCTGAGAGCACCTCAGCTCTATTGGTGCATGATCTGACCATGAAATATCATGGATATCATGGATCCCAGCATGGGAGATCTTTGGGACCAGTCTGATTGATATAAGGAAGTAGTTAATTCTGCTACAGCTGGAGTGTGGATGGAAAAAGAATGTTTAATCCCTTTCGTTGGGATGGAGTTCTCGCCAAATGTCTACCAGGTTGTTCTCTTTCAGTCCCTTGAGTAGGGTAGCTGGACTCTTTTCTTTTGTCCATGCCTTGGCCTGATCTATCTAGTTTTGGGTCTAAGGCCTTATTGAGATCACCTACTAATATAACATAACCTTTTGTCATACCGTTCAGAACAGTAAAGAACTGTGTAAAGAAAGCTGGGTCCTGGTCACAAGGGGCATATAAATTGGCTATTGTCAGGTGCTGTCTTTGAATTGTGCCCACCAAAATCAAAAACCTACCCTCTCTATCCCTCCTCACCTGTTTGACAGCAAAGGGGCTTCCATTGTGGAACAGCACCACAACTCCTCTCTTTTTGCTGTTTGCAGACTATAGATAGGTTTGCCTGAACTGCTTATCAAAGTATTTGGGGAAGCTTGTTTTACTAACGTGTGTTTCTTGGAGTAGGATGAAATTGTAATGCCTGTATGCCCGCAGACCTGGCCAGTCCCCAGTACTGAGGTGGGAAGGGTTTTAACAAGCACCCACAGCAGTGAGGGTGTGCCCGGAGTGTGGTATGGCGTTGCCGGGCCTTTAGAAAGATGGTTAGTTATACTTGCAACGCCTTCGGGGTTCAGAGTAAGGGTAGTGATGTCCATGTGCCAGTGTCCAGGGATATAGAGAGCAGGATCGTAATGTTCGTAAGCCAGAGTCCAGGGATCACAGAAGTCAGCAAAGTCGTGTCCGTAAGCAGGGTTCAAGGGCAGTAGAGAGCAGGGTAAGCCCGTACAAGCAGAGGTCAAGCCAGGGAAATCCAGGGGTAAGCAGGAGCAGGAACAGAAGCTGGAAAACACAGGAGAGCCAAGCATAGGACTGCACACACAGAGGTTACAAAGAACTATGCAGAGCAATGAGTGAGAGGACATACAGGGGTTATAAAGGAGGGAACACCAATGGGAGAGAGAGGAGGAGCAGAGGGTGAAGTGAGAGGCAGCAGGGATAGGTGAGGAGAAGAGGAGGAGGAGACAGGTGAGCCAATGAGGGAAATAGCCTGTAGAGCATGAGAGGAGGAGCCAGGGGTCTGGGAAAGCCTTCAAGAGGAGCGTGTGCACGCGCCCTCTGTAAGGTTAGAGTGCGCGCGCACAGGCTGCATCAGGAGGCGTGCGGAGCGCCGCGCCACGGAGGCGCCTGCCGAGGGCAGGGGAAGAACAGGAGGAGTCTCTGCAGGAGGTAAGTGGACCGGAACGGGAGCCGAGGGAGGCCGTGAGCGGGGAGCACCGCAACGGGGAATGGGAGACCGAGAAGGCACGCGTCCCGCGGGGAGCGTGCGCAGACGCCGGGAGAGCGCCAGAGACTGCCGCAGAGGAACAGATGTGGGAGGAGGAAGGGAGAATAGAACGGGGAGGCAAGGAAGGGACATGAGAGGCAGGAAGGAGCGGAGCGCCAGGGACACATGGAGGGGAAGGAATCCCCTGAACCGACACAGACATCTGCATTTTCCCTCTTATCTGCCATTGCAATTCGTCTTTTACTGGGACAGATCAGGCCCTTTACGTTATGATAAAAGATATTTACCACCATTTGAAGTGTAATGACCCAACGCTTCCACTCTTTGACCTAAGGCTAAGACTGCACAGGGAATTCCCCAACCAGCAGGAACATAAGGCTACCTTCACAGAACTGTCAGTATTCTGCCAGGGAAGACAAGGGAGGACAAAACTTGGGGACAGGGGGTGGGGGGGGGGGGCTGGTGGGGGTAATAAAATACAAAAACTCAATGAATCAGGTCTGGTCAATAGTGACCCTGATTCGGTTGCCCTTGGGGGTTACTTCTCGGCTGGGTCATCCAAAAAGAAGGCTCTGGACTATGGGATCTCAGCTCCCGCCAACCCAAAGGTCTTTGTCAGCAACATGGTTAGGCACCATGTCACCTGGAACGTTTTGCAACTGGGGCACCCCTACTCCACTTCTGCCCCTGGCACATTTGTAATAGATTATAACAACAATGACAAACAGCAATTCATATCATAATTACAGTAACCAATACCATATATCTAGACAAGAAACTTTTTTGGATATATGATATTATTGCTGGCATGACCATTGATATGACTTCTGTTTACGGTGTCTACTAACCCGTATGTGTTTTCTCCTTTCTTTAGGTTAGTCCCAGGTGGAGTCTTTACTACTCTTAACATCTTTTTATCTTTATATTTAGCAGTGTGGAAGTGTGACTCATCGCTAGACTGAACCATGGACAGTTCCTGTGGCTCTTATTTTACTGTGTGGTTTACTAACCCTTGTCCCTATCACCCCTGTTGTAACCACTAGGTATCCAGCAGCCCACTTCATTAATCTCATAACCTCCATCCTCCGTCCACTGACTCAGGACTGTCAGTTATTTCATCTATTCTCCTAACTTATCTGGAATAGTTTCAGAGGTAACACACTTAATGTTGCCCAGAGAACAGAGAGAGAGAGCAAGAAGAAAAACATTAAGAAAAATGGTAACTTGTGACATGCACCATCCAGCACAAGCTTAACACATATTATTGCAATCCCTTTGTATATACTTTTTTTTAATAGTCTCAGTACGTCTGTTTGGCACAAGAGGAGGAATCACCCCCATGCCTGATCCCCCGACCTTGTGTGCCCCTTTTTCTTATGTCTTTAGGATGTTAGCATCTAGCAGGCAAAGTGGGGTTAATTCACCTGTTATGGGTCTCATTCAGGGGTAAGCCTTCTATATGTGGCTGAGTTCTATGTTTGGTTGAGTCTCTCAGCCCGCTCAGGTCCCGCAATTTCCCCCTTCTGCGTATGCCACTCAGTGTCCACCCCTGTGTGGCTGTGTATTCGCCACCTTCTGCCGCACTGAGCTCTTACCACTCGGGTCACCTGCTCTGTGGTACCCCCCTCCAGCTTCCGATTTCTCCAGTGGCAGCTGCCTCATATCCCCACAGACTCCCTGGCTCAGCCCCCCTCCACCCATCATTGCCTCTGCACCTACTCCCCTCGATGCTTCTTTATTAATCTTGTCTTCCCTGCCGCTTCCCCAGCTGGGTATTCTGCTGTTTGCTGTATCCTCTCCCAGGCTGCACCACTGTCCTCGCTTTCTCTCCGCTTCAGCCTGCCGGCCGCACTGTGATGGGGATCCGGACTTGTCTTGCTTTTGAGAGCTAATTCTTCCTGGGCTGCAGCGGTAAGGTGCAATGTCACTTAAAACATGTAAAACATTTTTTTTAACTGTGGAGTTAGCTAAAATGGGACAATATCCCTTTAAGTGATACATTTTTTTCCATTGTTATCAGTTAGCATCTCTGTTTTTCCTCTCATGTGCAGAGCTCTTCATTTGTTTTCAAGCTGTGTCAGGAGCAGTCTCCCCTTCAGAGGCATGGTGAGTCAGATTTGTTTTTAGACCCAATTTCTCAAGAAAGGTGTCTTCCTCATCCAAATCCTTCATGGAGAAAGCTTTGCCACTTTTTATAACCAATAGTCCAAATGGGAATATCCACCGGTACTGAACACCTTTATCATGTTTGTAACAGGTTGCAACCTTCTCCTTCTGCTTAATGAAATAGGGGATAGACCCTGAAAATTTTTAATCCCTTCAAATTCGACCGATGTGGTGTTTCTATCTGGCATCTTTCACCTTAAAATAATGGAAGCTCATTATGATGTCTCTGGGGGATCCCCAGGTTGAGGCCTGGTGTGTAGGGCTCTGTGGCAGTGAACTAGCTGCAGATCTGCCTCCTTTTGTCAGGCAGCATGTTAGTCAGCCTTTTTGTAATGAACTCAACTGCATCTGTAATGGCCTCCGGGACCCCTCTAACCCTGATATTATTTCTTCTGTCCCTGTTCTCCGAGTCTTCCTTTTGGTCAGCCAGATCTGACAACAGAGATTTTAGGTGAGAGTTGGCATTCTCTGTTTTGCACAGAGCTTTTATTGTGGTATCTAGTCTTTTCTTTTATCCAATTCGTCCTATTGCCAATGCCAATGCCAATGCCAATTTTGTCATATTGGACTGAAAGAGGGACTTAATTTCACCTATGATTCCTTAAAGTCCCTTCTAGTGACCAGTTCTCTGTCTCTCTCCGATCTTCCATAGTGTGACTCTTGAGGCTGATACAGCGGGTCCTCCCGCTCGCGTCCATCAGCTCTCTGGAAGTAATCTCTGGGATCTGGTGAATTTCACCTTTTTTTGGATTAAGTGGACATCCTGAGCTTGTCTGGCTTCAGTATTGAGCTTCAGTGGTGGTTTGTTTATGTTTTAACTCTGTCTTCACTGCTTTAAAGTGCCGGGGAATGTGGAGCTTAGAGGTCAGGATTCCATTCCCTCAGCAGTCACGCATGACCCTCCCATAAGATATTTTTTAATGATGTATATCTTTAAATTCATGGTACATACTGAACAGAGAAAACTTCTAGTCCATTACGTTCCTTGAGAAAGATGTGTAGGAATTTAAGAACAGTGTTATGCCTAGTTTTTGAAGATACTACTAATCCATTATTTATTTTATATAGGTTTTTTTTCTTAACTTGATTTTTGTATCCATTATTGTTTGTACTAGGCAACCTGGAATTTTGCTACTGGCACTACCAATCTCAGTCTCCGGCAGCAGGAGGTCCCTAGATCTCAAATTAATGGGGTTCATCTCAGATGACCCCTGCTTCAATCCTGTATAGAAAATGTAAAATGGCTTGCAGTAAGAGCTGTGAAGGGAGATAGAGAAAGACTGCTTCTGTCTGAGACTCCTCTGTGCAGCTCTTACAGCAATCCAACCTTTATTTTCATTTTTCTTAGTAGGATTAACGCTGCAGGGGTCTTAATCAGAAGAAGGAACCCCCACTAATTTAACCAAACTGGGCTGCTTTCTTTTTTCTGCACCGCAATCAATCCCCGACAAAGCCACGTTCCGGCCCTGCTCACTTTAACGGTCACCCAGGCTACACTTAATACATCTGTACAGTTAGTTAAAGAATCACAGGTGGGGTAGATGTATCACCTACCATATAAAATGAGTCTGTAGATGCAGGCGGGATCATACAGACATCAAAAGTATGAGTATCTAGAAAACCTTTTACACAGTGAGCATTACATAGGATGAGATACATACTCATGGTTAATCTTAACTGCCTTCAGGAGTTACTAGTATGACTTGGGGGAAACATCATGATTTCAGTCTATTCCTTGGATTTTATGCATGGGATGAGAAGAGATCTAGCTCACTACACGGTTATTTTGGAAAGATAAAGTTAGTTTGGTTTGAGATTGTATGCAGAAAATATTGGCAAGCGTCCAGGAATTGTAGGGTAATTGAAAGTAGTAGGGAGATGGTTAATAATGGCTTGGTGAAGTTTCTCTTTGCAGCTGGAGGCTAGACTTATTTTTCACTCAGATTTTTAGTCTGATAATTATGGGGATTTTTAGGTCGGGTGGGGTTCACCTGTCCAATTTGGGCTTTACATGCTTTGGAGAAAACACTTGCATTTCCTTTATCAAAGCTTCATACGATAAAGCTATTCTAACCTAAACAAACTCATTAAAATCTGGTATAATTCATTTTGTTTTATGAATGTGTGTACGGTACAGTATGCATAAATTTATGTATGTGCTAAAAAGGTAATAGTGCGCTACTAAGGTATGGCAAATGTTAAAGTTCAATTTGTAATCTAATAAAAATTGAATGTTCCTGTTATGAAACAAACTTTAACCATAAACAATGTCACTACATTATACATAAAAATGATATAAAAAAATATGAACAAATAAGTTAAATAAAATCCAATAGAAAAAAAAAAGCTATGTGTGCTGTGCACGCGCATAGTAAGTGAAACTTCTTTGACTTTTGTCACAGAAATTGTATTTGTATTGGTGATGTTTTAATTAAAAATCAAAATACAATTTCATTGACAAAACGCAAATAAATTTGACTTAGAACATGCGTACACATCCCTTGTATTTGCACTAAGCGTGAATTCCTCGTGTGTGTGTGTGTGCGTGACTGTGTGTGTGTGCGTGTGACTGTGTGTGTGTGCGTGTGACTGTGTGACTGTGTGACTGTGTGTGTGACTGTGTGACTGTGCGTGTGACTGTGTGACTGTGCGTGTGACTGTGTGACTGTGCGTGTGACTGTGCGTGTTACTGTGTAACTGTGTGTGACTGTGCGCGTGACAGTGCAGTGTGCGCGTGACAGTGCACGGTGCGCGTGACAGTGCGTGTGCGTGTGACAGTGCACGGTGCACGTGACAGTGCGTGTGCGCGCGACTGACTGTGTGCGCGACGGACTGTGTGCGCGACGGACTGTGTGCGCGACTGACTGTGTGCGCGACTGACTGTGTGCGCGACTGACTGTGTGTGCGTGTGACTGTGTGTGTGTGCGTGTGACTGTGCGTGTGTGCGTGACCATGTGCGTGTGACCGTGTGACGTATGCGCAGCCCCCCTGCACCTCACACATCCCCCTAACCTATTCAGAGTCAGTGTGTGTGTGTATGTGTCAGTCAGTGTGTGTGTGTGTGTGTGTGTGTGACAGTCAGTGTGTGTGTATGTGTCAGTGTGTGTGCATGTGTGTCAGTAAGTTTGTGTGTATGTGTGTCAGTCAGTGTGTGTGTGTATGTGTGTCAGTCAGTGTTTGTGTGTGTGTGTGTGTGTATATATGTATGTGTGTGTGTCTGTCACTGTATGTGTGTCTCTCTTTCTGTGTCCTGCCCCCTCTCTCCTGACTCCCCCCCCCTCAAAGGCAGGCAGAGCTGCGGACCCGCGGCGGCTCTGCCTGAGACTCTCCTCCTCCCCTCACACCCCCCCCCCCTCACAGACAGGCAGAGCTGCGGACCCGCGGCGGCTCTGCCTGAGACTCTCCTCCCCCCCCCCCCCTCACAGAGAGGCAGAGCTGCGGACCCGCGGCGGCTCTGCCTGAGTCTCCTACTCCCCTCACAGACAGGCAGAGCTGCGGACCCGCGGCGGCTCTGCCTGAGTCTCTCCTCCCTCCCCCCCTCACAGACAGGCAGAGCTGCGGACCCGCGGCGGCTCTGCCTGAGACTCTCCTCCCCCCCCTCACAGACAGGCAGAGCTGCGGACCCGCTGAGGCTCTGCCTGAGACTCCTACTCCCCTCACAGACAGGCAGAGCTGCAGACCCGCGGCGGCTCTGCCTGAGACGCCTACACCCCTCACAGACAGGCAGAGCTGCGGACCCGCGCAGGCTCTGCCTGAGTTTCTTCTCCTCCCCCCACCCCCCGGCGAGACGCGGCCGCACCGGGCACCGGGCAGATACCTTAATAAAGGCCCCCCCCCTCCGGAAGTGCTGCGTGGGCAGAGGCAGTGTCGGCGGGGAAGGGGGGCAGCACGTCATCGTCAGCGGGAGCTGGCTTCGAGGGGAGCGCTGCAGCGATCCCCTTCTGATGGTGCTGTGGGGAACGCAGCTCACTCTACCCCCCCCCCCCCCCCCGTTCCATGCCTCGGCCGGGGGAGGTCAGCAGGAGTGGCGGCAATTAAATTTTGAGGGCTGCCGCTGCCGCATGTCAGCGGGTGGGGGGAGCAGAGCTCATTAGAAGCTGCGGCGGCGGTTACCCTCCATGATCCCTGGGCTCCTCTCCTCAACCCCGGCGGCGCTCAGTCAGCGGGACGCAGGAAAGCGGAGGTAGGGAGGAGAGAGGCTGCGCGGCATGGCAGCGGCCGTTAGGAGCGGCGGCTATCTCCGCTGCATATGTCACGGTGTGTGGGGGGGGTGGGGCTCGGGGGGGTGTGTGGGGGGTGATTAGGAGCGGCGCCGCCGCATCTGATTTGTGGAGCGGGTGTGATGTCAGTGTTGGGGTCGGGCTGAGCCAGGACACAGCCCGGCCTCAACTGCCAGCACTGACGTCACATCCGGTTCATTTCTGTCTCCACAATTCTTTTTTGCCCCATCACGAATGAGGTGCCACTAAGGAAGTTTCACTTCAAAAACACAAAAAGTGTGAAAAGTCTTATCTGTAGAAAAAAAAACGATGGTAAGATTTCCAATTTTCTTGATGCAATGTGCAAGAGGATCCAGGCGGGTGCTGCTCTCCATTGGAGGTGTTCCACTCCTCCTTTAGTACGTACAGTAGAGGCAGACACAAAAAGAGAGGAAAGCGCAGAGAATGCCCATAGTCAGTGTCAGATTTGCCATTAGGCCCATTAGACCCGGGCCTGGGGCAGCAGATTTCTCTGCATCCCCCTGACGTCACAGTTCTCAGGCTTGCAGACTCCCCTGAGCCTGTATTGGAGGATACTTCAGAATGGGTGGGGACTGCAAGCAACTGCACAGTGCAGGAACAATGCTTAAATTCTCTCGTAGGCAGCGAATATACAAAAAAATGCCCATGGTATCACCTGCAGCTGCGCAAAAACAAATTTTGAAAACGCATCAACTGTCTCCTGCTTTGCAGTAGCAAGCGGGAAGACAGTTCAATTTGGTATAGCCAGTTATCATGTATGTATGAAACTTGTTTTTTGCTACGGGAGCGACACCACAGGTGTTTTTCTGTATAATCACAGCCTTCACACGCTGTGCAGCTGCTTGTGAGGGGGTGAGGGGGAGAGGGAGCAGAGAACAGTGCTGGCATCTACTAAGTTGAGAGAGGCTGAACAGGGTTAACACGTAGTTCACACATTTGACATTGTAACTCGTGAACTTGGCCTTGAAGCTTAGTGACTTGCATTTGTAAGTCTGAAATGAATTGTGTCACTTGCTGAGCCAAACAGGATCTGGTTCCAGCAGGCTCCATAATAGAGACTGTTTATTTTATCACAGGGGGACGGCTGCAAGACTGGAGTCCAGTTGTTTGAATAGACTAGCAGGCAGGAAGTGATAGTCAGGAGACAAGCAGAGGTTAGAGGCAAGTGGCAGGTAGATAGCAATGGTCTAGGATGTTTGGTCATGGCCATTTTGCTGTGACCAAATGACCATCACTACTTCATCGTGACTCACTCTTCCACTGTAACCTTCCACCACTGGCCACTTTGCTAGTAAGGTGAGGGCTTACACCCCTACCCTAAGCCATTACCCTAAACCCCCTACTCCAACTGCTAAAAATGCTTAAAATAACCCCCTATCCTAAGCACTAAAACCCCTTAAATTAACCCACTAACAACTTAACTTAGAAGCAGGCGGTGGCTAGGATTCCAGCGGCAGATGAGCTGTGGTGGAGGGTCCTTTCCGCGGCCGAACGTCGGCAGTGATTTGGTTGCAACAAAATGGCCACCACCAAATGTCCCATTCCACATCGTGATAGTCTTGAAACAGGTGTCTGCCAGGGCAGACGTTAGGCAAGTATCAATGTCAGTAACAGCCCAGGGACAATGACAACAGAGGAGAAACAAAGAAGAAGTCTGAAGTAGGGTCTGGTAACAAGCAACAGCAGACAACACAAAGATGCAGCAAGCTTACTTACAGGGAGAACCACAATAAACAGACAAGGAGCAACAGGAAAGGAAGGGTTCTAAAGGCCTGGCTGCAGCTTTGGCAACAGGTGTTGGTCAGAAATAATCAGTAGTTTCCAGACTTCTTTAAGAGCAAGCCATGATCAGAAGAGCCTGGGAGCATAGAGACTAGAGTTCAATGCCTGCCAAGGACATTCCTGACATGATCAGTTGAGTGGAGAATTTTCTTACCTTTCTCCTTCCTTACTCCTGTTCACCAGCAGCTATTTACTGGTTCAGATTTAGATGAACAGATGTGCATCTGCCCTTGTGACCACACACAGAGTACCAGAATTGTAACTTTTTACTGTTTACTAATCACTACGCACCCAGATTCAGTGAGGGCAAGCATTAAAATTCTTTATTGGGTTACCTTTAATCACCAAACCCTACCCTCTATCCACCCCTATTGTAATTGCTATTTAGCTTTAGGGGTTGGTATGACACTATCTCAAAGTGACTTCAATTTAATAGAGGCTGAGTGCTCTCAGTATTTGTGAGAATTATCTTTCAGTGCTCAGCATGAGTATTTGGTTACCAGAAATCACTCTGATTCGATGATCTCATTAGTAATTGTTTAGCATTGCTCTTAAATAACATGGGCATTCTACCTGGTGTATCTGTTGGCATTATTATTCAGTGCCCTGCAATAGCTTTTTGGCTTATTATCCATATTCATAGACTTCGGCTTCATTGGCATTTCATATCACAGGTTGTTCCCAACTGAATGCAATCATTTGTTGACATGTATACTGTATAGCGAGGTACCTTACACATCAGCAATAGTCCACTGCATGGCATTCTCGCTATCTATAAATTCATAGGTAGGAGACAGCAAGCTTACCGAGACCCTGTTTACATCTTCAGCATCTACTACCACTCATAATAACCACATTGTTGCTCAGCAATTTGCTGCCAACACATAGGCTGTATTTCTATAGATCGGAGACTGATTCAGTGTTACTATAGGGTTGTATGTTTTTGAATCCACTATAATAAAGCATAACCTTACTTACTGTGTGTTTCCCACTTAGTTTAGGTGTATTAGTTAAAAAGTTATTTTAATATTAGTCAAATTACCCATAGACCAACATTAATAATTGGAACTGTTTTTTTACCAATTTTCTCATCCATTAGCCAATTGGAAATGCTCTGCTATTACTCAGTTTTGTCTCTGTTATACACTATCTCTCTAGTTCCATCTTAATATATGAGTTCAGATTTGGAATCCCTCCATTTGAGAGCTGCACACGCACCTGGCAGAGAGGCTGAATCAAACTGAAGAAACAACATCTAAGGAAAACTATTATAAGAATATAAGTAAAACCAAGGATTATAGCTATCTGTTTTATATCTGCTTTTTATTTATGATTGAACAACTCTTGAATATTCTTTAATTAAATTTGATATTGTTTTTTTGATGTTTATGCACTTTATCACATATTTGTTATAAAATAATTTTTAACATTTGTATATACATTTTTAAATGTGTACAATAAACATCTCAGTGTACAGTATACACATCTTAGAGTGTACATGTATTTTTTGCACAAATAATTTGTTGATTATGACAGTCTTTTTTCATGCTCACTTTTTTCTCCATTTCACAAACTGTAAACAGCCATCTGTACATTTACTTTGACATCTAGGTGGCAGTGAAAATTATTCACTGCGAAATAGGTTTTGATCAGTATTCCATGGTATTCACAATGTCCGTATACATTTTTATACATCACGGCCTTGTTGAGAATAATACGTTTTGGTTGTTTTTTCTGTTTTTCACCTTTCCTACAGTTTGTTGTGAATTAGATTGTTACATGTAAGTGTTTTGCAGTTTGGGGTATTATGTTAAATCGGATATCTTTTCAAGTCGCAATAATGTGCGAGTTGAAGTGATATTCAGTATTTAGATTTGTGTTTGACATTAAGACAGTGCTTGATGGTTGTGACAGACAATAGCTGCCTTTCTGGACAACGTTGTTGTTGTTGCCTAGACTGTCAGTGGCAACTAGTCTTATTTATTGGTTCGTATATTATTGAATCGGGTCGGAGACTTTCCCCCAGATTTCACTGGTAATCACCAACTGGATTATATTTTATGAATAAAATGCTATGTGAATTAACAGAGCAAAAGGATACTCAAAACCAGCGTTTAATGCTCAAATATGACCAAATTCAATAACTGAGGAGCAGGTGATTGCCTTTAACGGATATTAAACCTATATTGCTTTGTTTACAATTTTATTTGGGATGGCAAAATGATGCAGAAGAGACAAAGAAGTACAGTACTCATTGTGTACACAAACACAGATTATAAATGACTATGATAAATTCTGCATCCACCAGCCCCAGTCTCGTCTTTGTAGATAACATAGTAATGAAGCGGGGGGTCTCCGGAGCTGTAATGCATCAATATCAGCCCCTGGGACAACCTGCTTCCAAAGTTACAGGCCCCGGGTATGGGGTACCGGTATCTCCAGCAAGCTAAAATGTCCTGGTTATGTGATGTGGTAGAATTCAAATTGTAAGTGATACCGGCACCCCTTACTTGGGCCTGTATCTCGGGAAGCAGGGTGTACCACGAGGCTAATATCAGCATCATTACCTTAGAATATAGCTACTAAGGCAATGAAGGGGTTAAACAATAGTACCTGCTTTGTTGGGGGTGGGTTGTTTTGCCTACCAGGAGGCTACCCAACACCGGGGTAACTACACCCTCCACCCAACCTTCTATCCCCCACAATCTACCAACCACCACAAAGGAATGGGCAAATGCATTAGTAACCAAATATAATGGTAATTGTATTGTGCATTTTTTTTTTTTGCTGCATAAATGGGCAAAAACGCTATAAGCCATTTGGCTACTCGTGATTTTTCCCATTTGTGTATGTAGGGATTGGAGTAGAGGGAGTGGGGGATTGGGGTAGTTGCCCTGGGGTGGGTGGTTAGGTCTCCCTGGAGGGATGCAGGATGGGTTAACGCCTTAATTTCCTTAGCAGTTATAACTGCTATGGTGATTAAGGGTTAAACCCTTCTCGCTACCCACTCAGGAGGCCTAACCACCCACCTAACCACCCACCCCAGGGAAACTACAGTACACCCTTCACCCACCCCAATAAAACACCAGTAACAACGATAGTGCAGCGATAGTAAACGCTAAGGTAAGTAAAGGGTTACTGGTGTTTTAATGGTTGGGCATTGGCCCTTTCATGATCCTGAAGAAGAGGTGGAAGATAACCTTTATCTGGTCAGGGGTAAGTAAAATATTTATTACTTTAATGTGTACTGTATTTTACTGTATACTTTATTTGAATGGGCCAATGCACCAGTAGCAATATTTGGCTAATAGGTCATTTGCCAATACCTTTGTGGGGAGGGTATGGGGGTTTGTTGGGGGGTAGTGTCCCCGGGGTGGGTGGTTAGGCCTCTCGGTTGAGTAGTGGGAGGGTTTAACCCTTTAATTACATTAGTGGTAGTAACCGCTAAGGTAATGAAGGGGTTAACCACTCCCACAACCTTCCCATTAGGCCTAACAACCCACCCTGGGGCAACTACCCTCTTCACCCTCCCCCTATACCACAAACAAACCAGGTACTATGGTTTAACCACTTTATTACCTAAACGGCTAGCCGCTAAGGTAATGAAGCTGCATTTAGAAGGAGTGGCTCAGTGAGTAAAGACACTGGCTGACACTGAGTTTGCAGCAAGGGAACCTGGTTCAATTCCCTTGTGACCTTGGTCAAGTCACTTTATCTTCCTGTGCCTCAGGCAACATAAACATAAATTGTAAGCTCCACAGGGCAGTGACCTGTGCCTGCAAAATGTCTCTGTAACGCGCTATACAAGAACAGGCTATTATTATTATTAACATATCACCCATGGTACCTCAGGTATTTTCATTTTTCATTACAGACCTTTCTGCCTAATTTATTTGGAGAGGTATAATCATCTGGAGATATCTGTTGGGAAGAACATGCACTGTTTATTTTTGTTTACACTGGGCTACAGTTTGGGTATGATATACTGTACTGTATACTGCATTATTGCTGTGAAGCGTGCACTTGCCCATATATGCTATATGGTCTATTGGAGTACCTACTGTTTTCTTTTAACTCTAGATATGAAGTATGTGAAACCATGTTTCAATACTAAATGACAATGTTGTCATAATATGTTATTTTATAATACAGTATATCCCAATACAGCTCAACCCCCTTGTAACGCTGTGCTTGGGGTCCCAAGAATCACATCGCGCTATAAGTGGATTGCGTTAGAAATAATGTACAATTGTATGCAATTTAAAATAAAGTATTTAAGATACCAATAATCGTGTTGTACAGTATTCATAAATACGAAAATTGGGAGCCACGCTAGTATCGCGTTATAAGCAGATTCGCGTTGTAACGGATCGCGTTATAACGGGGTGGAGCTGTATATTCAGACACAGCATGGGTAACATAATTTAGGTACAAGTGCTAATCGGTGTACTGAAAATCTCTTAGGGTGTTAACCAATTAATCCTGAAGCAGCCAATCTCACAACAATCTTCCAAAAACATACATCAATTGAATAAGAGTTTAAGCTTTGGGACGTATTGAATTGAGTAAGCCCCTTAGTCGGAAAGCACTTACTTTCATAGAATCTTCATAAGATGTAATTTTCTATAGCAAATATATTTATTTATTTTAAAGCATGGCAAGATCAACAGAACTTATAGGAAAATGGCTGGTCTACTTAGGATATCCATGATTTGTTTTTACTGTATTCCCACAAAAGCAGAATTGTAATAAATGTGTCAGAACACTTCATGGGAGGCAGCATTTTATGAGAAGTCAAATAAAATGTGTATGTTGTTAGAACAAGCCCTTAAACAATTGCCATTTAAAACTGCTGTAACAAGAAGAACTGTTCTTTCTTGAAATTCCCACAAAGTGGGGAGGTTGTTCTGTGAAAGTGCTGGTGGCACGCACACACAATGGGTCTTAATGCTTAGAAAACCACATAATTGATCAAGCTTTTCTTAAACTAAATTCTTACCAATAAAGAGAGGGGACCCCCCTAAAAGTTGGGATTTTTCTCATAACTCACTGCTTCAACACATTGAAGTTTTCAATTTTCCATGAATAATCCATTCTGCATTTTGTTTTAATGGGGCAATACTGTACCTTCCAAATACTTCTGAGAGAAACACATGAAAGCAAAATACTCTTGAAAATTACAGTATTCTTTCAATTACACCATATTTGTATTTTTTTATTTATTGATGCAAGTGTACATTTCCAGCACCAAAAAGTTAACCAATACCACCAGATATCTACAGTGCTATAGTATATAAATAATAAGAAATATTTCATAAAGTCTAAATATACTTGTGACACAAGCAGGTATTATTCCTGAATTGAAAACATTTTTCTGCATATACAGTAGTATCTAAAATCTCATTTTTTAAACTACACAACTGACCAATAGAAAATAGGGGTCCTACATTTTACATTTTGTGCAGAATCTCAAAAGTTATAAATCCCATAGTGTTTGGATTGTAATGTCTCTGTACAGACATGGAAATCACAGAATTCCTTAGTTATGATGATAAAAAAAAAATAGGGCTCAGTACGTGTTCTGTTGACAGAGCAAAAGATATAAGGCTGTGGTTGAAGTGTGATTACTAAAGATACAGGTACACCAATTTTTTTTTTTTTTTTTTTACAAATGTATAATTCCACTTATTAATGAAAAATATATACATTTAAAACAAGACCCTCTCCCTTACTATTTTCTCCACATATACTGTGTATTGTCAAAATATTTCTAAAATACAATTTAAAGAGCTTTAGAACAAGGTTTTTAATAAATAGACACCTTTTTTTAAACTGGGACAATGCCATTACCTCTTTCAAGGCAACTTGGATCCCTGACTCAGAAAAAGGGAAATTCACACATTTTCTTAGTTATTGTGAATTAAAACTACTAAATTAGGATAATAACAATACTGTACTTCTATAGTGAAAAACAGATAATGTGCGGCCCCTAGTGTTAATATATACGGTGTGACAATTCACTAGCAATTCATTGCAATTAATCCAAAATAAACACCATTGAATAAATTGGAATCACACATATGTAGCCCTCTTTCTGACACTCTAAAGAGACTACGGGTACTGCACACACGCACACCTGTGGCTCCAGGAGATCTGAGCCTCCGCCAGCTGGGAGCCTGGGGTAATACTTATTTAGCGCAGCGCCTCCACTTACCTAGGATCCCCATCATGTAAGATTCCCCTGGGCAAGAAACATATCCACACATATATATGAATGCTTGAACTGTCTTTACTTGAATGCAATAATAACCTTACTGCCTAACCGAGGCAATAGCACATATCATACCATACTTATCATAGCAATAACACATAATACATAAATAGTTTGAACTGTCCTTATACCTAGTGGCTCGGCCACTCTCCTAATGAGTAATGTCTCTGTCCCGTCACTGCGTGTCCCACACCGTGTCCATGTACTTATAATGTATCTAGGCTCAGTCCTTTGGCCACTCCACTTAGTGTCCCCAAAGAGTATTCCCTAAGGCGGGATCAGTGCCTGTTGACCGGTGTTGGTGCACTTGTGGTAAATACCTTGCCGGTCACTGCGGTGACCGGCAACAGCTTCGAAAAGGATCCATCGATCCAACGCCTTGCTTTCTGATGTCGCGATGCTCAGCAACCTGGTCCCAGATGACTGCAGCAACCGCAACTCTGCGCACTTGTCCCTAGCTGTTTTATTCAGTAACGGGATGATGTGCCTATCACTATAGGGCTTCCCTGCAGTGTGCTACCTACGGTGACTCAGGGAATCTATTTGGGCCCTCAGGGAAGATCTAACCTATGCAGGTGGGTCACGGACCCCCTGCACCCACACTACCTCTTCCTCGGCCCTCCGGTTCCCGTCTGCCTAGCGTGGTCTCTCCCCCACGCTTCCCTTTCCTCCTCCCGTAATCCCAGCCCCCTGATTGGCTCCCCGATATCAGGTGACTGCCCTAGAGCTCATGGGAGTTGTAGTACACCAACAGAGCCTTTCCCTTATTGGTCCGTCGTTCGCGCGCTTGCATCGCGCATGCGCGACCTCTCTGCTCAGCCAGTGCCCTTCTGATGTTACACAATAACATGGCGGCGCCCTATACTGTCGGACCACCGAGGAACCATAACCCACTCGCTCCGGACACACACTGCAGCCGCATAAGGTGCCTAATACACACACCCCTACACATACAATGTGCCTTAATGATACAACCATAAAGAGTATCCTTATTTGAAGTATCCAGAGGCTCCAATGTTGTTGTTTAAATTAATGTAGATCTCTCCAGACACCCCCTGATCATCTACACTAGTAATTAAATTTAAATTAAAAAACATTATTTGCGGGCAAGTTTTGTGCAGCGAGAGGCGGCTCTCTCTCTGCAGCATAAACAACTCTCTGGTGAGCCTTTTCAGAGAGGCGATCAGTTTGGCAAATGTTGCTATCACAGGTATTTTGGGCCTTCTGCATACCGTGATAGCAACTCTGTAAAGAATGGCTAAACAGCCCAGTGATTTTTTTTTATCGGTGCTTAGTGCATAGGCCCCAGAGTCTTTGGAAACTAGTAATGCTTTGATTCAAACGTGAGTGGAAAATAATGATTAATTCCAGTTAGTTGCATGCAATGGTAACTATTACATGACAAAAAAAGTCATGATTTAAAGTTAAATACTGGATTACTCTGGACTCAGACCAGTGAAATTGCATTAGATGATAGGTTGTTAAATCAAATGAGAAGGTAATTGCCAAACACAACAATGAAAGTTGCAGTATCTTTATCTACTGTATCTAAAAAGAGCAAAATGGATATTTGGAACAACAAAACCTTGTATTGTAGACAGGAGACTAGTATCAAAGGCTAAAGATATCTGGGCCTTTTTGATCTAAACAACAAATTTGCCTAAACTGACACAAACAAAAATGTTATCTGTTACAATAATATGTATTTAACTCTTTAAGTGCTGAGTGTTTTTTTTAACTCTGAGTGCTGAGAATTGTTGGTGCTAGCAATAAGTCAATATAAACCTAAATAAATCATATGTCTTTTTTCAGTAGGACCTAATACTATAATTATATCCATGATTTTTTTGTAGCTTAACCATATGTGAAAATACATTCATTTTTCAAAATGCAAAAACATTTATATGCATTTGTATAACCTTTATCTGATATAAAAAACAATTTATATAATATGTTCCTCAGCCCTGATGGTACTAGGATATCTAAGAATATTATTTGTACAGAACTGCTTGAGCTGTATGGAAGCATTTCAAACAGTGACAAACATATGCTAATTGTAACTAAATACAGTATATAAAAATGTACACTTCTAAATTACGCATGATATCAAAATGTCATTCAATCTGATATTATCTTAATGCATACATTTTGAAAAGCTAGGATTATTCTCCTATATCTGAAGTTTTATTGTAGGACCTTCCCTTATGCTCTTCTTCTCCTATACTACCCTTATGCCAGCAATAGCCACAAAATGTCCATGGGGAGAAAACACTGTCTTTCTTTGTGAGATTTTTGAAAGAAGGAAAGAGTGTATTTCAACTTCATGTGAGGCTAACTCTCTTTAAACTACCTCAGACCTTAGAAAACTCCTCAGTCCCCAATTCTAGCACCATCCCAAAGTTGTTTTGCCATAAATAGAGATTTAAAAGCAACAGGAAAATCAAACTTCCTGGGATCTCACAGAGTGACTCCCTGTTCTAGTATTAAAAGACTGAAGTCCACTTTTGTAGTTTCAACATTAGGAGCACTACTGTGTAGCCATTCAATATTTTGAGGGATGCTCTGCAAAATATCCCCCTCCCAGGATGCACTTGTTCAATTTGCAGTTCCACCATGTGACAGTCGTCAGTATTATTATTATTATTAGTCATGATAATATCATGAGATATTATGTATTTTAATCCCTCTGATGCTTCAGGGGTTGAAGTGATTGGAGTATTATTTTAAAAATAACATATGTTGGGTTTGTAACAGGTCAGGACTTTTTTCAGGTTTGTGCTTGTCTTCAAAGAGCTTAATTGGGGTGCCCATCCTGTATGGCCCACTAAAGGTGCCAGATGGGTTGCATGTTGCTGATATAGATTTGAGATAAGAGCAGGTGTCTTCCCAGAAGTGGGAATAAAATATGGCCCCTGCAACAAGTTTCTAAACATGAGGTTTCTTTTAGAGCTACTGTAGCTTCAAGGGTATTCTCTGGTGGGTTCAGGGGGTGAGGCTAAGAAAGTATTCAACCTAAGAGTGTGTTTATTAAAAATGAGAATATCATGTGATGTTATCTCCTCTGCATAAGAGTTACCAGTCTATAAATCGTTTCACAGAGGGGGATGTTCTGACATCACACACCACATGGTTAAGAGATAAGGGACATTTATTCATTTGTCACTTAGGTTTAAGTGTAAGACAGTCATAATTAGTGTTGTTGTGTCCGCCATGAGCACCTGAATATATTGATGTTACTCACGTGTGTGTAAGCATTAGTTAAGGAAAGTTATTAGTACATTTAGATATTGAGGAGTTTAGAAATGTTTAGAAAAGTTTTTTTTACTCTGTCATAAAACTGTCAATCTAACAGCTGATTTATGACGAGGGTGGGCTTATGCTGTTTACATGACGAAAGAATATTTTTAAGTCTGGGAAAAGATTATCAAAATTAGATTTCAACAGAGGTGTGTTTGGACCAAACACCTGAGTCTAACTTTCAAACCAGTGACTTCTCTGGGTGAAAATATATGACATAATAATGGTTTTCTTTTATGGTTTATCCTTATTATTTTGTAAAACTTGTCTGCATTTATTGTAATTGTATTCCTGTAATCCATTAAAAAATGTATATATATATATATATATATATATATATATATATATATATATATATATATATATATATATATATATATATATATATATATATATATATATATATATATATATATATAGACATATGGAGACCAGGGGATCCTGATAGCCAAAAAGAGACAGCACACTGCAGGTTAGGTATCAAAAAAGTGTATTCAGTAACACAAGGCCGCCAACGTTTCGGTCCTCCCAACGGGACCTTCCTCAGGGCAGTGCAACCACAGACTAACACAAGCACCCATATATACCCCTTAACACATGCTAAAAATCACCTGAAAGCAATCATGAAATCCAAATTGCAATCCTAGATACAACCCACATTGCTAAACAGCCAAACCTACACACTGACACTGGTAAGAACCAATGAGACAACCTGATCTATGCTCCGTTGGGAGGACCGAAACGTTGGCAGCCTTGTGTTACTGAATACACTTTTTTGATACCTAACCTGCAGTGTGCTGTCTCTTTTTGGCTATCAGGATCCTCTGGTCTCCATATGTCTACATACTCTCTATGGGACAAGCATCTGCCTCCTACATCAAAGCGTGAGTGCTAATCTCCATACCTGACATATATATATATATATATATATATATATATATATATATATATATATATATATATATATATATATATACACACATACACACTTAATAAGTAATGCTTTGTGAATGAACTGTTGCACGCTCTGGAGAGAGAGTACTTACATTTTCAGACACATTTTGCTACAACTGATTTTTGTTGTGTTTAAGTGCATAGTTTTTCTATAATAAACAGGGCCCTGGCAAATATAATGTTTACATCTTATTTGCATTTCCCGGATGGTGGAAACATATAGATATGATTGCAATTGAGTAAGGAGATAATATTAACTCATCGGATGTACCTTGCGTAGGTGAAAGGTCAGCTGACTAGAGTAGCCGTGTGTATTAACCCTGAATGCATATCTAAGTCATGTGCTCACGTGTGTGCTGTTCGTGACAATTGATATATGGGGACAGATTTAGGGGAGATATTACTCATCTGAGGGACATTTACAAAGGTGAAGCGTGGGGCAGCTTGCTAGCTGTGTATTAATCCTTGTCCTTTAGTGGAGATATTGTCCATTTGAGGGACCTTTGCGGAGGTGAAAAGTGGGCTGCTTACGAGCAGAGTATAAACCCTTGTCACTTATGCAGGTCACGTGCTCTTAGGTGGGCCATACGTGACATTATTAATATTATTATTATCATTTATTTGTAATAGTCAACATATTCCGCAGTGATGTACAATGGGCTGGGGAAGATAATGTTGTCAGTTAAAATATACAAAAGAAAATATGTCAACATTTCTGTTATGTACTGTTACACACTACTTTGCTTAGACATTCTCTATTTGAGATATAATATAGTCATAATCATTTTGTTAGATACCAATTACGGGTTCAAATGTATCAAAAGGTGTGATCAAAAATCACAATGTTGTAAATATTTAATAATCTAATTGCCTTCCTTAAATAAATGATAAAAAAAACAGATCTGTTGTTTGTCTCGTGTGAGATTTCCAGTGTACAAAAATGTATCTTATGATACTCACTGTGCAAAAGACCTTTGCAAAAAAATGATTCTATATACAGTATCCTAAGCATATTAGTTGTATACGCATATGACACTTGTACTAAAGAAGTCAAAGTAAAGTAATAATGAAATTACTACATACAGTATGTAGCCTAGTCCTCTGGCTACTGTCTTTCTTTGGGCTTAACAATGTAACTCCTGTTAGGCACAGGCATTGTGAGGGATAAGCTCTCTAATTAAGGCCTAGTCTGTTGTTGCAGGCTGGATGCACTGTTACTGGGCGGGCCTGACAACAACCTGAGAGTCATCCTTGGGAAGGATACTGGCTGGGTCACATGCACAAAATGTAATGCCTGTCAGTATAGAACCTGCTCTGTTATGGGGCAGGGTTACAAACCACTCCCCTGGGGTACAAAAGCTGACACTCTCCCAGAAGTCAGGGCTCTCTCCCCTCCCCCTGTAGAGTGGAAGCATCTTACACTTTATCCCATCAGGGGTAAAGAAGCTAAGGAGGGGGCCTACCGGGCCTCAAGCCTTGTGGGTGCTGCTCCAAGGGAATGTGCCTGCTGTGAACATCCTATTGCTGTAAATAAAGGCTCAGTTGAGCTATATTTTGTTTCTATCTGTCTGGCCCATTATCTGAGGACCATCGTGGCTGAACTGGATTCCTCACCGGCTGGAGGGGCTGCACTATGGAAGATCAACTTTGAGAACCTGTCCTGATGCCTACTCAAACCACTGTGGCGTTCTTAAGGCCTCCTGTCCCACCTCACAGGTATGCACCGCACCAAAATATATCGGTATCGACACTATCCCTTAGGGTGGGGGAAAGGGTGCTACATGTACATGAATTCCGAGTGATTTTCCCATTACAATTAGTGTTCTAAATGGACATTGTTCGACAAATCCAGTCGCCCGGTTGCTTAGGGCAACAGGATATTGACGGCTGGCGACATGCCAAGCAGCGCACGTGGTTTTGAATTAATTCCCCTGCTCGCGCCAAAAAAAAAATCCCCCTTTCTCATGGGATGACGTGACTTGCTGGCCTGCTGCCAGGATTTTTCTGGAAGGCAGCGAGGCTCCATGTGAGCCCGCGCTGTGATGTTGGCCCCTTCCTTTGGATCCTGCTGCAAGGAGAAAGAAGGTAAGCCCCATGCCTCCATTCTCTTCCCTGCCTCCCTACCTGCCTCTCTTCCCTGCCTCTCTTCCCATGCCAACATTCCCTTCCTTGCCTCCCTGCCCTGCCTCCCTTCCCTGCCTCTCATCCCATGCCAACATTCCCTGCCTCCCTGCCGTGCGGCTTCCTGCCATGCCTCCCTACCATGCCTCCCTGCTGTGCGGTGACCCCCCTGCCTTGAGGAGCCCCCCCTACCAGGTGGCGACCCACCCTGCCAAGCGGCAACCCCCCCTGGCTGGCAGTGACCCTCCCTGCCTGGCGGCGTTCCCCTTACAGTTGGTGAACCTCATGCCTGGCAGAGGCCCCCCATGCTGGTCGGAGGCCACCCCTGCCAGTCAGCGACCCCACCCCTGCCGGTCAGAGGCACCCCTGCCTGGTGGAGGCCCCTACTGGTTGTCGAACCCCCATGCCTGTCGGAGACCCCCCCTTCCTGGCGGAGGCCCCCCATGCCAGGCAGCAACCTGCCGTGCAGAAGCCAACCCTGCCATGCCGGTGTGTGTGTGTGAGAGAGTATGTGTGAATGAGTGTTAGTGGTGAGTCTGTGTGAGTGTGTGTGAGTGTGTGTGTGTGTGTGTGAGTGAGTGAGTGTGAGTGAGTGAGTGTGTGTGAGTGAGAGTGTGTGAGTGAGAGTGTGAGAGTGTGTGGGTGAGAGTGTGGGGGTGAGAGTGTGAGAGTGTGTGGATGAGTTTGTGAGTGTGTGAGTGTGTGAGTGTGTGAGTGTGTGAGAGTGTGAGAGTGTGAGAGTGTGAGAGTGTGAGAGTGTGAGAGTGTGAGAGTGTGAGAGTGTGAGAGTGTATGTGCGAGTGTGTATGTGTATGTGCGAGTGTGTATGTGAGAGTATGAATGTGCGAGTGTGAGTGTGTATGTGCGAGTGTGTGAGTGTGTATGTGAGAGTGTATGTGAGTGTGTGTGAGTGTGAGAGTCGGTGAGTGTGTGAATACTGACACTCACCCAGTCAGTCATAGTCACCACCAACCCAAGTGTCAGTCAGTCGCACACCCACCCAAGTGCCAGTCAGTCATCCACACACCCAAGTGTCACAGTTATTTTTTTTCTAGATCCGACATTCACACACACACACACACACACACACACACATACACACACACACACACACACACACACACACACACACACACACACACACACACACACACACACACACACACACACACACACACACACACACACACACACACGTAACAAGGACTAATTGTAGTAAAGTATAAATGTAATACAATAAATAAACTGTTGTGTCAAAAATGAATGTTCTTACTAGGAATTTATTCAATTTATTTTTTAAAAAGTAGGGCTGGGGGTGGGGCTAAGGGCGGGCTGGGGTTAAGTGGCGAGTAGATTTGTTGGTTCGGAGACTAGATTTTTGGGTGATTTGTCGACCACTGTAAATGGGTATCTACTGTAGACCCCAGACAGTTTATCAAGGAACACTTTTGGACATCTGGGCTGGAGAAGAAGTAAATAAAATAATACTGTCATAAAAATACTGTACAATACCGTAAACAAATATAAATAACAAAAAGGCCATGTTATCATGAAATTATACATGAGTAAATTAACATAAAGGAAGGCACCTTAGTGAAAAGAAGTTATGAGCAAGGTGGCATTTACAATTCTGTTACTGCCAGAATATCATGAAAACTGAAAAAAACCCGAGAAACAAATGACCCTTGATAAAGATTTTCTTAAATTTTCTGCATTCCACAGAAAATTATGCATTTCACAAAAACCTGCAAACTGCGACTAAATAAATCCCAGAAAACTTACTGGACTGAACAGGTAGTTACTGTAAGTAAAAATCATTGCGCCACCAGTGCTAATGAGAGGTTAGCCTTAAAACCTGCACTGTTAGGACTGGACTGAACCTCTGCTCTAGGTTAACCTGTTCTTTCAACTTTTTTGCTGTCTTAATCCCACCTGGGAAAGTTCCCAAGCCCACTCCCTCATTGGCACTGTCTTGCTCCTGACCATTATAATATATTTGCCCCTGTTAATCACCAATATTTATGTAACGGGTATTCCCCCTACCCCAATCGCAGATAGAGTGCATGTGAGGGGGAACCTATATGTTACCAGGTGTGGTGCAATATACCTGTTACGCTCACTGGAGGTCTGAGCCCCCACCAGTGAGAACCTGGGGTGAATCCTCTGGAACGATCTTACTTACAGCGCCTCCACCTGTGTAGTATTCTAGGAGTGTAGAATGTTCCCCACACAGGACCCACATATAGTAACCACGTACTGTACACAGGAGATAAGTATAACAGTTTACTACAGTATATGAAGAATCAAACATAACACAATACACATCAGCATACACAACAATATATATAGGCCACCTCCTGCCTTTAGCTGGTGGCTATACCTTTGCCGCTAACTGGCTGGGCTGTAACCTTCTTAGCACCTAACTGGGCTATACCCATACACCCCCTTCCCAACCCTGTGTCCAGAGAGTCCAGCCCATCCAAGTTTGTGAACAGGCCTGTCACATGTGAGGAGCAAGGTAAAGTTGGTGCATGTGTGGAAGGGTGTAAATACCTGCCCAGGTGCCCCTGCACCTGGGTGTCTTCGCAAGGGTCTACCGGATCTGCTTGGTCCAGCGCTGATCTGTACCTCCTCGTGGGATGGGGTCCAGCCGGATGTCCCACCATAATGACAGTCTCTGGATCAGCAACACAACATACAGGAACATGCAGCAATATTATCACTGGGTCCCTGTCTTAAGAAACTGCAGAAGGACCTATCACTAAGTCCCTGCCTAGTACACAGATGAAGGGGCATAGGGTCCTTACCTAAGGGCCTATCCCTATGAACACCCACCCTCACTTGTGGGGAGTCAGGGCCTCAACTCTAGCCCAGGGTACTTCTGGCCTAGGGCAGAAGCTCGCAGCTCTCTGCCCCCTTCCTTTCCCCACTGTCTCCTAAGTCTGACTGACTTCCAGCACATTGCCAATACAATGTATCCTTCTCCAGCAGGAGAAGCTGCAAACACTTTCTGCTGTCTGGCTGCATGTGATCTGGGTGAAAGGGCAGTCCCCAGGACCTCTTTACTATGGGGACCGCGTGCACGATCTCTATTGCGCATGTGCAAAGCTGTAATGGCCGCCGCTACTCTCCACTGAGCATGCGCAATTCTGTAATGGCCGCTGCATCGACCTAACAGCGCATGCGTGACTTCTAGGGGTCCCTGCACTACGGAGCTCCTCTTGTGCCAGTTCTCCCACACTAAAATGGCTGCCGCATCGCATCTGCGCGAGCCTCCGCGTACGCGCGAGGACATCAAAGATGGTGGTGCCCTACCTCCGATGCCACCGGGAGCCCCCGCAGCAGCCCCCACCCTGGTGGAGGTAAGGGAGAGGGACCGGAATGACCGGGGAGCTAGAGGGGACCTGGCTACATGTTGAAGACTGCCCCCTATGAAGGGAGGATTTCATTCCCCTCAAAAAAGGAATACTTCCTTTATAACACCAAATAAACAAATAGGCTCAATTCACACTTCTTATCTACTGCACTGTAGGTGCCAAATTACATCAATATGTGTTTGTTTCCTAAACTCTGAACGCAAGCTTGAAACATATGGAAAAACTAGAATCTGCTATTGTAATGAAATGTTCAACTCGAAAATATTACTGAAGTGAGTATTTGAACATAAGAAGTCATAACATTCAAAAACGATTTCAAAATTAGGACATACAGTACAGTTCTATTAAGCACTTCTGTCGTAAGGCACCTTATATGCCATACAAGGGAATGGGCTACAATGTGCCTTAAATCTTAGCACTGCTTAGTAATTATAACCCTATGTGTCAACCTGATTAACAAGAGGAAAATAGCAATTTCTCAAACAACTGGTTGTGTGCAGAGTTAACAAGCATGATATGAAATAGTGACATTGAATATGACTGAACCTCATTTTATTGCCAAAAGGCTTAGCTTTTTAAAAACAATCCCATCAGGCTTAAAAGACAGAAACTATGAGATCCATTTTCTCAATACCTGATGTGACCTCTTTTTAGTTAAACCTCTTCAGTGAGAGAGAGTGTTATTATGTATTCCACTGCAGCCACGTGCGGTACAGAAGGCGATCATGAACTGTACATTTCTCATAAGGATACTGCTCAACATATTGTGATAAAGTACTGGGTATATTTTTTCTGATCTGCCAGTTTTATCTCTACAATGAGTTATACCAGGGGTGTGCAAACTGGGGGGCGCACCCCCTAGGGGTGGGGTGCGGCAGTTACAGAGGCCTCGCACTATTCAGCGTGAGGCCTCTGTAAGGCGCTTGAACTTTGACGCATGCTCAATACAATGCATGAAAAATATAAAAATGAAGAGAAACAATGAGGAGTAACACACTTAATTAAAGTTGCTGTCACCTCTGTGAAAATGGTAACACTAGATGCAATTTCACCCTAAACACTCCAGAAAATGGTGATGGAAATGACCATAAACATAAACACACCACCACCAAGCAGTTAACCCTTTACAGCCTGGATCAGTAATCTAGGTGTAACCCAATCAATTAAGATGTAACTTATAACACCATAGTACTCCGAGATTACGCTGTGAATGATAGTTAATAGAGAACACTCACATCAATGGAGTTGAAGATGAGAAAATTGCACCTCTACCGGATGGACAATTCTCAGCAATAATGTGTGGAAAAGAAAAATGAAAACATAGCACAGAACTTCTACATACCAACATTTAATGAACCAACATTTAAAAACAAACACTTGGAATAAAACTCATGAATTCCTTCGTTCTTTGTAAGCCTTTCAACCATTTAAGCCTGGTTGTGGCGGTCCTTTGATGTCTCTTTCCTCTGTGGCTGCTTGGATCCTTGCCTCTGTGGGTCCACGTGTAGAGCCTCTTCTGGTAATACTTCCTGATAATCCTCAGCAGGCCCTGCGACTCCAATGCAGGAGTTCCAGGGTTGGCATAGAGTTTCACAGAGTCCCACAGCAAAAGGGTATCAATAAATAAGTTACATAGGAATGCGTAACAGGTAGCAAACCTCACCCTACATGTTTCCTCAGGGGTGTTCTAATATGTATAGAATATAGTTGCATCATTTAGCTAACAATAATTGTTGTTAGCTCTTTACTTGCTTTTTAGTCAATGGATAGGATGCTTCTCTATATCTATTAAGGATCTCTATGCTTCATGTAGATGATATGAATCAGGCATAGACCAAGCAGTGGAGTTAATATATTCTGATTGAGTGTGATGTAACTAGATTATCCCCCTGTATGAGAATACATATCCTGGTCTCATTCTGATCTAGGGGTGATGTTCGGCATCTCATATATGCTGATCATAGCGCTGCCTTTTTGACTCCGCTTAGGGTGTGGGCGTGTTCACAATAGCTAGCCCGATAGGTATTACTGATGCATTGAGAGCTATTCACACTGGTTAGATATTAGTTCTAAAGCACCTCAGGTCCTGAGATTTACATGCTGATTAACAACACTTGGGATTAGTTAATATACTACCTTTACCTATGTGACTGTATGTTTTTGCTTTATGTTTACCTATTCCCTGACATAGTAGTAATAATAATAGTTTGTTCTTGTATAGCGCTGCTACTTTTACAGAAACATTTTACAGATACAGTCACTGCCCCGTGGAGCTTACAATCTATGTTTTTGGTGCCTGAGGCACATGGAGATAAAATGACTTGCCCAAGGTCACAAGGAGCCAACAGCAGGAATTGAACCAGGTTCCCCTGCTTTAAACCCAGTGCCAGTCCCTTTACTCACTGAGCCACTCCTAACAAACTATGTGCCTACAAACAATATACAGACACTTTCCTGGATATGTATGTATGTATATATTATATCCCTGACTATTATAGGGGTGAATACAGGTCTGTGTTCAATCAACTAACATAGACGCACATGTGACTTTACATAGGTAATTGGATATATTCTAATTGTACCTCCTAGACTATTCCTGCAATCCTGGTTACAATTGAACACATATAAACTATCTAGTGAGGGCAGTGGTTAAATTACCATGGGCCTACTGCTTTCACTTCGATCCAACACGAGCACTTTAAATCATTTTATATATTAGTTCATCTTGTTATGTGTTACTAAAATGTTATTATTTACTTGTGAGTTACCATTTGGTGACATTTTTCTCTAGTATTGTACCTAGAGACCACGGAGTCCTCATCTAGTATACTATACACTGAATGAGTGCAATTCATGGGTATCTTTTTGTGGCCCCTAGGGGACACATATGTATTCTGTCTGACTCTATTTCCAATAAATTATTTTGATAAACTCTTGTGTTTCTGTCTGGTGAGTTGATCCCTGGTATTAGTCCTGGTCTTCCGTGACATGCACTTTAAGGAATAGACACTGTGGAGTCCATATGTTTTTACGTAAATCTCTGCTTATTTTGAAAATCAAAACCAGGGGCACCGACAGCTTTCCCAGGACCCAGGACTAGAATCTCCAATTGGGCCCCTGGTGTCGGCAAACCTGCAAGTCTGCTCTCTCTTTCTCTTACACTCTCCCTTCTCACATTCCCCCTCACTCACGGCCCTATCTCTTACTCTGACCCATTTTTCTCACTCTGCCCTATCTCTCTGACTCAGTGACCCCTCTCATTCACTCACCCCTCTCTCTCACTCACCCCCCTTCTATCACTCACACATCTCTTTCCACTCCTCTATAAGAATTTTAAATTGGGGTGGAGGTCTCAGATCATGAAGTGTGCCATGGCAGTGAGAGCTGGGGCTCTACAGACAGATACAGAAGCTGTACCAGACTTCCAGGAGGGCCCAGCTTCCAGTGCTGGCTGAGGGGGCAGGGCGTTAGCAAGAGAGGTTTCATCAGCTGAGGAGAGCTGGGGTCCCGTGCCACACGGAAGCACCAGTAGATGTTAGTGCTGAACTTTCAAAATCATCCAGACCCGGGACACATATTGTGGCCTTCCCTCCCTGTCAGCTCTCCTGATCACAACATTTGTTTCAGAAAGTTATTCGAATTTGTATGGACATAAAATAAACGAGTTAAAATAATAATTAGTGAAAATGTGAAAGTTCAGATTACTTATTAATTCTACTTTTTGTTGAGTACATACCAATACAACATGACATGAGCGATTTCACAATTTAATTCCAAGAGAATGTGACTGAAGGCAAATAAATAACAAAAGCATATGTTTCATATGTAGCTAGGCAACCCCTGACTACTATTCTGTCCAATGGGCTGGCAGTAAACCCTAGTACTATCAGGTTGCCAGTAGTTGCTTTGGGGTTTTCCCCCTCATCTTTGGTACTGCACTTGATTGACAGCAGAGGTGGCACATCCTGTTGCAGCTGGGACATGCCCGCCTCATGGCTGTACTTAAGGGAGGAGTTTGTTCCTTCCCTCTGAGGAAGGCAGGTCACACAACTGTGAGCCTGAGATTGGGGCCTTCTCAAGTGCTCTTCCCTACGGGGGAGAGCGAGTGTGGACCTACCTCTGCCTCTGCTAGGGAGATGGGGTAGAGCTAGGACGGCTGCGGGTGCCCTTGGCCTGTAGTGACGGTCCAGGGACCATCTTCAGTGATTGCTGACCTGACAGACTGTATCCGGCAGAAGATTGCTGTGCAACTGTTACTGCAGAGTGTAGTAATAAACCCGTTCCAGTGTTGTAACATACCTCCTGCCTGGTGCGTGACCTTACTAGGGGGGCAGGTAATAAGTTCTACCGTGGAGAGATCACCTTCAGTTCCTGGAGCCTACGGCAGATGGAGGCGCAGCACTGCTAAGGAGATATGTGGGGTATAAACCCCAGAAGCATGTTCCTGTGTCCCCACTACCATCGGTGGATGACCCAGCCCCCCCGTTGCCAGCAGATATATGCACCACACACCCCTATCTGTGATTGGGTGGGGGAAACCCTGTTACACATATATAAATTATATATATTTTTAATTAATATTGAGTGGTTTAGTGGTAAGAATACTGCCTTTGAACTGGGTGAGTGTGGTTCTAATACTAGTATCAGTTCTTCTTGTGACTTCAACAAGACACTTTTGAAATATAAAATGATCCTCCCCCATTGTATCGCTATGCAGTAATTAACTAGTAATTATTGGTGGTGTTAATTTCCGTATCACGTCTCTCCTTGAAATATCACGTGGGGAATATTTGACTGCATTCTTATGACTTCAGTCATAAAATTGCGGCAAAAACAACCAATATATATATATATTTTTTTTTACTGAGTGTGACATTAACTACATTTTAACGGGGGTTGATGACTCCAGGCCACACATACAATATAATTAAACACCTATTACCATGAAAGATAATGCTAAATAGAGAGTTTAAAATATACAATACAATTCCTGTCGCTGTCTTTGTAGATTGACTATGTCATCACCACCAGTCTCAGAATTTCCCTAAAACAAAGTTAGGTCAAAAGTTAGCAATGTGTCTGCAAAGAGACATATATCCTCTGCATTTTACAGCTCTATTATGTTAAATGTGTTTGTAGAATACTAAGAATTTTGGAAACATCTGAAAAACCCTTTGACATTATAATGTCTATGTATAAAAACTTGTTGTGACGTGCTGTACCATTTTGTTCTCCAAGCTGCATTATTTAATAGGCTTGTTGCTCCAGTTTCTTAAATCCGGTACAGATATCAAAAAAAGAAGGTTTAAACCCCATTAGACTTGGTGAATTTCTTGACACAGATTCAAGAGAAAAGTAGAGAAACAAAGAGGGGCACAAAGCTTAAAGGTGCTCCATGCATCCGAATAGGACACCCCCAGAGCAATAATCTTCTTCCACCAGGGCAGTCTGATCTGCTTCTAGCCCCGGTGTCGAAAATATGAATGAGTGCTACATCTGTATATCTCAATCTTATCTGTGATTAATGTAACTCCTTCCAAGCTCCAATTTTTATCCAAGTGAATTACACCACACAACATTGTAAAATATTTAATAAACTTTTTTTATTTTTCTTGTGCTTTGTACATATTCATTCACCCCTGACCATAGTATATTATAAGGGTCTGCTGTGCGCCAATATAAGGGACCTTTTGTACCTGTCTCAGGTACACTCCCCCATCTCCTTCCAAGCTCCTCCTTCTGAAACTTCACCAATTGAAAGCTGACACACATGGGGCTCAAATTGAAGAAAATACCTTGATACATTGACTCAAGTGTAAAGGATGCTCTTTGCCTGCACAAGATATAAGAAACACGAACAACAAGTTTGTTATATACAGTATACAGCAAATAAAAATATCACTGGTGAGCACATTCACATATCTCAGACAGGTCTGCTACCCTGCTTTACCTTCTGAGACGTGAATGCACTTTTATTTGCTGTATGCTATACTGTGGAGGGTTTTTGTCCCTTTTTTTACACACCATAAATTATTTAATGTGGGGTTAGATACAGTATGATGCAGCTTGGAGCAGGAAACAGTGCATGTAAGTGTTTCAAAATAATGCTCTATATATTAATTATTATTTTCAGAGACATATGCTAAGGCTGTGAATTAATTGTCTTTTTTTCTACTTTGTACATTTTTTCAATAACTAGACTCTAACTAAAAAAATAGTTGCTCTAGAAATAAAGGACATCGAAGCTGAAAGGGTTAATGAGAGCTTCTGCAGTTTATTGTATCTTGTTTTGGAGACACTAGCATTTCTGCAGATCACAGACCTTTGTTGCCAAGAGCAATGACTTAAGGCCCACATTTCCTATTAAAGATACATAAAAAACAGAGGCCTTGCTGAAACAAGCTGTCATTGTGATGAAGGAAGAAAATGTTCAGAGCTTACTTGGCAGTAGTAAAAGCTTTTCTATAACAACACTTTCTTAACTCTAGTTTATAGCACATTTATATTTTGTAGATATTCGCTGTATATTGTACTTGCTGTACTCGTGTTGAATATTGTACTTATACTTAAGCAAGTGCGGTGCCGTTGTGTTTGTAATCATACCTACAGTATATTGGTATTATTTTGTTTGTATAGATCTTGAGATTATAGATCTTATTTTGGTATTTAATACACATGGATATAGACAATAATAATATACAGCTTTGTATTCATATGAAATGCATTAGTTGCTGAAGATCCAAGATCACAAGCTTGGGGGGGGGAAATAAATAAAAACTACAACTTTCAAATGTAAATAATGCTAAAAATGATTGTCTTGTCAAATATTAAAAAAATGTAATAAAAGGTTTTGGGTCCCAAGGTGAAAGCAGTTATTATATTATTTTTTGTCCTGCATTTTCTAGATCAAACGGACAGGGTGGAATGATTTAAATCAACTACCTAAAATATGATTTGACTTACACTATCATACAGAAATACTTAATTCCCTTAAATAAGTTTGCTTGTTTCTTGCCCGCAAAATGCTCTGTCTCAAACCATAAACATGTATTTAAACTTTGCTTGTTCAATACTCATGTAATGCTGTTTCTCCCCCTCCCCCTGGGAGATCTGGCCTTGCTAGTTGCTACCAGTGTCATGGTGCTTCATACCTGTGAAGTTCCAGGAGATGCTGAAAGTCCAGGTTGGTATGGGGAAACAGGACAGGTTCTTGTCATGTCTGGTGCAACGCCTCCATTCACTGTGGGCTCCAGGTGTGCTGGAGACGTCCCCACTGTGAAAGTCATACTGCATACCCCTACCCAATAGATTGTAGACTCAGACAGGGGTATATAAAACAGGATCTTCTTGAATTGCATCACTGCAGGTGTTATTACAGCTACTGTAATACATTTATCAGCATAGGATCCCAGGCCTCTGGATGGTGCCTGGCCTTCTCTCAGAATTGAGGCCTCTGCAATCTGGAAGATCTATTCAGCCCCCTAAGGGGCTGAGAGCACATCTTACTCCCAGCTGGGAGGGACTCACACTCACTATAATTTGACATGCATCCTCTCTAGTACAGAGGGGGAGGGCACAAGTTCTGCACCCGAACCTGATTGGCTGCACACAGACCCAGTTCACCTCCACCCCTGTCACTTAGAGGCTTCGTGAGGGTCGGGAAAACCCAAGATGACAGCCTGTCATAGCCTGCAGCTATCACGACTTAAATGACAGGGAGGGGCAGGAGGATAGCCAGTACCTGCCCTGGCTACACTCACATTATACTCTGTACTAGATAAAATAAATTGTAGGTAACTTCCTTATTGGGATCCAGTCAAAGTGTTGTTGATGGAACACATGTGGGCTAACACAATACTTAGTGCATCCCAAGAATGTCTCTAATGCAATTGGTGGCTGTCTTAACAAAAGACCATTGTTTATATATCCATGTCTGTGGAGCTCCCAAAGTGTTATAATAGTAGCTAAGACATCTGGAAACTCAATGTTTCTGAATAGTTAAAGGAATAAAAACTGGATGTAATAATAACTGTAGGTTTTACTGCTTTCAGCAAGGGGGCAGCTGTGTATACTTATACAAATTGACACAAGTTCATGCTGCTTATGTATTTAAAAAATATATATACAGTATACTGTAGTTCTTATTTATTAATATATAGTTTTATATATATATATATAGATATATATATATATATATTATTTAGTCTGAAACATTAGTCATAAAAATACTGTATGTTGTTTACACCTACTTCAAATTATTAATAGATAATACCTGATACCTTTAGAAAAAAAGCTTTGCGAAATTTTCCAAATAGTTTACATTGCTCAAAATGTTGCTAGCATTTAGCAAAAATGGCGGTGTACAGTATAAAGGTCTGTGATGTTGCACTATCACTTTAAATACTAAATACAAAAGAATTACTAGCTACACATACTGTAGGGGACTATTCAGGTAGCTTCAATGTTATCACTGTAACATCGAACATGTTTGCATGTTCCTACCGAACGGTATGAATTTTGTGAAAACACGGTATTCAGTAAGATATATCGCTTGGTAAACACCGTTTGGTACAAAAATGACATAATGCACGAGTTGGAATTTTATTTTCAAGCGATATGCCCTGTGTTTTCCTCTGGAACAGCTGTGCAGAGAGAAACTGCATCTCTCTGCACAGCTCTTAGGTAATCTTGCTGCTTTTATTTTAATTTTATTAACATAGTATTCAAGCAGGGGTTCTCCGGACCTGAACAACATTAATTTCAGGTTCAGGGACTCCATGCTTCCGGAGCTACAGGCCTCCATATCGGGTGCTGGTATCTCCTGTAAGTTAAAAGGTCCCACGTCATGGTCCACATTACCTGGACATTTAAACTTGTAAGAAATACATGCACCCCATACTGGTGCCTGTACCTCGGGAAGCAGGGGGTCCCCGGACCTGAAATTAATGCGGTTCAGATCCAGAGATCTCCTGCCTCAATACTATGTTAATAAAATGTAAATCAAAACAAAGTTTCATTACCTTTTTGGCTAACTTCAAAGGTAATAAAGTTTGCTGGTGGTAGAGGGGGTAGGTGAAGGTTCTAGTTGCCCCCGGGTGGGTGATTAGGCCTCCCAGGAGGGGTTAACCCCTCTCTTACGTTAGAGATTACTGTCACAGAAGACAGAACTTTTAATACCTTTTAACCGGGATCAGACAAAACAAGGTAGTGCAATAAAATGTAGTTTATTCGGGTAAACCCACATACACACAATGAAATACAAAGATATGGGTAAAATACACACCTACTGTGGGTGAAAACTAGCCTCAAATAGGTGCAGGGTGCCAGCTTCGGAATCCTTACCCTTACCGGGACTTAGTCCCGAGCTTCCTGGTCCGCTTTTCGGCTAGAAACCCTAGCCGTGCCCGCTATGTTCTATTCTCAGAAATTGGACTTTGCGTCTGTCTTAGTCTCTGCTGGGCAGGCTTTTTTAGCTTCAGAAATGAAGCTGGCTGCTCTGCTATTTGTAACAGAGCAACGTTGAAAAGCCCACCATTGCTTCACCGACTCAAGTCACAGGATGGTCTGGTTCTCTGCTTGGGCCAACTCTTTACATACCTTCCGCTCAACTATCTCCAGCATGGAAGTAGGAGTGGTGACCAATCAGAGCGTGGGAAATTTCACCAGCAGCCAATTAGAATGGGGGCTCATCTGGCTGCTGGCGTCAGTGAAGAAGTGTGCCAAGCTCGCTCGAAAAGCCAGGCAAATGGGAAATATGAATTGGCCTATGGGAAACGTGCCTACGAGCAGCATCTGTAAAGGTTCTGGTCCTGGTTTTGGCTGGAACTCACCCTTACATGGCTATAGAGGTTCCAGGCAAATCTCTTCCTGATCTGAGCAATTGGGATCAATTGTTTCTGAATTAACACTCCAGTTGCCTTATTGCTACCATAGCTTTAACCCTGCAGGGGACAGTATAATGGGAACAGAGGTGCAGGTACATTTAACAGGGTTTATTACTGGACTAAGGAGCTGACATTCTCAGCCATTGACATATGGTTTCAGGGGCAGAAGCCGGGCTTCAACTTTATTAATGAAGGCCGGCTACCCCCTACCGTCAGAGTTACCACCGCTAAGGTAATGAAGGGGGTAGCCACTCCTGCAAGGCCTAACCACACACCCTGAGCTACTACAGTACTTCATAACCTTCACCCACCCCCCACCATCACCAAACAGGAATTGGCAAAAGTCCTATTAGCCATATATGGCTAATAGCACTTTCACCCATTCAAATATACAGCACAGTGCACTAAAACAAAATACAATACAAATTAACATACTATAAAAAAATACTGTAGAGATTTAATCCATTGATTGTCACTGTGGTTACCCATGCCCTCAATGGCACACAGATAGCAACATTGGCAACAAATTGGCATCCTACTATCCATCCCCTCTACATCCAACAACTCACCCCCCCCCCCCCACCACCACCACACACAGTAATGGGCAAAAGCCCTATTAGCCATATGTGGATAATAGCGCCTTTTCCCATTCAAAATAAAACAACCAGCTACTTTATAGTAAAAAAAAGTTGTATTTACCCCAGGCCATCCTCATCCTCCTCTTCCTCTTCCATGTCACCAACATTTACATTAAAACACTAGCTGTTTGCCAGAAACCCCTGAACTACCTTAGCGGGCAATAACCACTATGGTTATTAACAGATTAACCCACCTACCCACCTGGAAAATCTAGCCACCCTGGGGTAACTAAAAACTTCACCCACACCCTCTACCACCAAGAAACCAGGCTCTTATTTAACCCCTTCATTACTTTAGTGGTTAGCCACTAAGGTAATGGAGCTGTAATTTTCTTTTAACTACATAGGATTTAAGCTGGGGGCCTCCGGAGCTGAAGTGAATGCGGGTCTACAATCCTATGTAGTAGCAAACCCGAACTTACCACCCTTTAGGTGGTGGAAACAAAATACAGATGCAGCGGCCGTTATTCGAAAATATCACATGTTGTATTCCTGAGCATACCCAGGTCGTGCTGCGTGATTTCCTCAAAATTTACCACGTTAAGACACGTGTTTACTAGTGTTTTTATCGAGTTCAGAAAATGGCATTTTAGCTTTCTCTGCAATACCGTTGAAACTCAAGTGGGCGATCGCAAGTTGTAGTCTTAAAAATCTAATTGCAATTCAACCTGTCTTTTATTGCCGTACAGTACAATACTTTAAGTGTGTGTAATTGTAATTTGAAGATTAACGTTACGAGTTCATATTGTCTACTGTACATGGGAAAGAAGTCCTTTCTGAGGCTCCTTTCCATACACAAATCCTCTAACTGTAGAAGTATAAAAAATATGAGCACACAGAACAAAAAGTATTTGTAACTAATTAAATGTTGGATTTGTACAGGGTAATAAAGGAAAAGGAATAACACTAAAATCCAACGTCGCTTTCGCTTCTTCCAAATGTTAAATATTTATTCCGCGCATGAGTGTATGTCTAATTGGAACTTGTTGAAACACATATGCGTGTCATAACATTTCTGCGCATGAGTGTATGTCTAGTTGGACAAGGTTGTGTAGAAAGCCAGTGCATCAGAAAAAACAAGTCCTGTTTGGCATAATAAACTGAAGTTTAGGATAAACTCCTTCAATGTAAGCATATAGCATAACGAAGCCCTAATAGGGTTAGGGGACTAGTACCTAATGCCAGCGGCACCATAAATAAATAGTACAGACCAACGTCCCATATATCAGAGAAAAAAGGGGTACAGAGACCCACAAAGTGAACTCACTCAGTTTCTCCTGGAGTATCCAATCTCAGAATCTTCATAGGCATGCAATCTCCCAGGTGATGGCAGGAACAAGTAGAAAAATAAGGCAGTGCACTGCCCAAAGTAACAGAAGGAGGCTCACGGTTTTAAGCAACAAAAAATAGATTTATTACATAAAAAGTGGACAAAATGGTCCCCCCTAGGCCACAGCAGGGGCCAACCAACTAGTTTCAGGCAAAAATGCCCTTTATCAAGGTGTACAGAACAACCCAAAAAGCCCCAATTTATAATACAGCACGGATCGTGCTATCACCTGACGTCATGACCAATCAGAAAGCAGCACCTATTAGATGTGTCACATCAATACACTAAACTTTATTAGACCTCACACGTCTGCAAATACAAGGCAATGAGTATGGGCAAACAGGTAGTGCGCTCTGATTGGTGCACTGACTTTTGGAACAATTGTAACTTTATTAAACTGACATTTAAAAACGTCCATGACAACAAAAAAGGGGTTTCTTAAACCTTAGTGCAAAGATAAAAAACAACAAAATATAAAGAACAGACATTCTACATAAGGACTAACATTAATAATAAACTTAAAAAAAGAATATTAATAACAATTACAACTTAAAATTAAAAACATAAACATATGTATACAGTGCTATTAATCAAAATTGTGAGAGAGATAATAATACATTAACTCCCATGAGGAATTTTAACTATGTCCTAGATGGCATGAATATTAAAAATTGACAAAAATAGCACAGTTGCACATAGAACATTTGCAAGACCAGGAGGGCACAAAATAGATTCATACATAATTGTTAAATGTTACTTAATCATTTATCCCCTCTTTCCTTTAAGATTACTAAGCACATAGACCAGAAATGAACTCTAAAATAAAAAAAGAGAAGGGAAGAATCCCCTAAGTATGGAATCAATAATGGTCATATGTGATCTTAGGTTTATCCAAAGGGAAGGGGGAAAGGTCAACATTTGAATACTCCAAAGAACAATAAATACTTGAATGTGAAAAGAGTAGGTACAGCTAAACCCCGTTATAACGCGGGTCTCGGGGTCCACCCCGAGACCACCGCGTTACTAACGGGGTCGCGAGAAAAAAAATGGCCGCCGCGCTTTAGCGCATATTCATCCCGCGGGGCAGGAGATGGGAGCGGGGATGTCCCTCCTGTCCCCGCTTCCCCCTGTCACCGCGGGACAGGCCGCGGGGCAGGAGATGGGAGCGGGGATGTCCCTCCTGTCCCCGCTTCCCCCTGTCACCGCGGGACAGGCCGCGGGGCAGGAGATGGGAGCGGGGATGTCCCTCAGGTCGCCGCTTACCTCAGATCCCGCTGCCTGCATGGAGGTGGTAGCGGGGGGTTTCTTCTCCCCACCGCTGTCCCCGGTGCTCCCGCTGCCTGCGCGGGAGGAGGGGGGGGGAGCGGGTGGTGGTGCTGGTCGCGGCCTTTCCTCTGCTCCGACCCCACCCCCCGTCTGTGTAGAGTGAGAGAGTGTGTGTGTGTATGTATATATGGGAGAGAAAGTGTGTGTGTGTATATGGGTGTGTGTATGTGGGTGTGAGTGTGTGTAAGTGTCTGTGAGTGTCTGTGAGTGTCTGTGAGTGTCTGTGAGTGTGTGTGAGTGTCTGTAAGTGTGTGTGAGTGTGTGTGAGTGTCTGTAAGTGTGTGTGAGTGTGTGTGAGTGTCTGTAAGTGTCTGTGAGTGTGTGTGAGTGTCTGTGAGTGTCTGAGTGTGTGTGAGTGTGTGTGAGTGTGTGTGAGTGTCTGTAAGTGTGTGTGAGTGTGTGTGAGTGTCTGTAAGTGTGTGTGAGTGTGTGTGAGTGTCTGTAAGTGTGTGTGAGTGTGTGTGAGTGTCTGTGAGTGTCTGTAAGTGTGTGTGAGTGTCTGTAAGTGTGTGTGAGTGTGTGTGAGTGTCTGTAAGTGTGTGTGAGTGTGTGTGAGTGTGTGTGAGTGTGTGTGAGTGTGTGTGAGTGTCTGTAAGTGTGTGTGAGTGTGTGTGAGTGTCTGTGAGTGTCTAAGTGTGTCTAAGTGTGTGTAAGTGTGTGTGAGTGTCTGTAAGTGTGTGTGCAGTGTGTGTGCAGTGTGCAGTGTGTGTGCAGTGTGTCAGTGTGTGCAGTGTCAGCAATGAGCAGTGTGTGTGCAGTGTGTGTGCAGTGTGTGTGCAGTGTGTGTGCAGTGTGTCCAATGAGCAGTGTGTGTGCAGTGTGAAGTGTGTGTGCAGTGTGTCCAATGAGCAGTGTGTGTGCAGTGTGTGTGCAGTGTGTCAGTGTGTGCAGTGTGAGCAATGAGCAGTGTGTGTGCAGTGTGCAATGTGTGTGCAGTGTGTCAGTGTGTGCAGTGTGAGCAATGAGCAGTGTGCAGTGTGTGTGCAGTGTGTGTGCAGTGTGTCAGTGTGTGCAGTGTGAGCAATGAGCAGTGTGCAGTGTGTGTGCAGTGTGTGTGCAGTGTGTCAGTGTGTGCAGTGTGAGCAATGAGCAGTGTGAGTGCAGTGTGCAGTGTGTGTGCAGTGTGCAGTGCAGTGTGTGCAGTGTGTCAGTGTGAGCAATGTGCAGTGTGTGTGCAGTGTGTGTGTGCAGTGTGCAGTGTGTGTGCAGTGTGTGTGCAGTGTGTGTGCAGTGTGTCAGTGTGTGCAGTGTGAGCAATGAGCAGTGTGTGTGCAGTGTGCAGTGTGTGTGCAGTGTCTCAGTGTGTGCAGTGTGAGCAGTGTGCAGTGTGTGTGCAGTGTGTGTGCAGTGTGTCAGTGTGTGCAGTGTGAGCAATGAGCAGTGTGTGTGCAGTGTGCAGTGTGTGTGCAGTGTGCAGTGTGCAGTGCAGTGTGTGCAGTGTGTCAGTGTGAGCAATGTGCAGTGTGTGTGCAGTGTGTGTGTGCAGTGTGCAGTGTGTGTGCAGTGTGTGTGCAGTGTGTGTGCAGTGTGTGTGCAGTGTGTGTGCAGTGTGTGTGCAGTGTGTGTGCAGTGTGTCAGTGTGTGCAGTGTGAGCAATGAGCAGTGTGTGTGCAGTGTGCAGTGTGTGTGCAGTGTGCAGTGTGTGTGCAGTGTGTCAGTGTGAGCAATGAGCAGTGTGTGTGCAGTGTGTGTGCAGTGTGGCAGTGTGAGCAATGAGCAGTGTGTGTGCAGTGAGTGTGTGCAGTGTGTGCAGTGTGCAAAAAAAAACGGGAGCCACGGGAAAACCGCGTTATAACCGAATCGCGGTATAACGAGGCGCGTTATAACGGGGTTTAGCTGTATATGTTAATTTCACAAAGCAGGAACATGATGATTTCAAAAGACCAATATTCTATTACAGAATATTATTTACTTGAGGAAAATCAATTACCTCAGAAAATGTCTATAACAGAAGATAACATATTTTTATCAAGTTTTTAGCAATTTTCTAGGAAGGTTCCCTAGTAGACATTTGGCAGATATTTCAACACTTAATTAGCAAGATTTTTTTAGAAAAAGCATATAGTTAGCAAGATTTTTAGCAAATTTTATAACCAATCTCTCAAACATTTTTGGCAAATTTTTGGCCAATTTTCCAACCATTTATTTAACAAATTCTGCAACAGATTTTACAGTGAATCTCTAGCAGGATTAATAACAGAATTTTTAGCAAAAAATTTTAGCAAAATTTTTAGCAGAATTTTTTTTAGCAAAGATTTTTAACAAGGTTTTTGCAAGATTTTTAGCAAAAATTCGAGGAAATGTCCCAGGTCCCAATCTGTATTAAGTCCAAATGGAACCTGGGTTTTCAAAGTAAATATCCAAAAGGCCTCTCTCTGATCAAGCCTCTTGGTACGATTACCACCTCTCTCATGACACAAAACTGACTCAATCCCACAAACTTTGAGTAATCTACTATCTCCCTGTGGGCAGTGGGTACAGTGTAGTGGAACCGGATGATTAAGATCTTTTTTCTTAATGAGCCTCAAATGCTCCATAATGCGTATTTTGAGGCTCCGTGTAGTCCGGCCCATGTACATTAACATATACCTAATCTTTTCACATTCAAGTATTTATTGTTCTTTGGAGTATTCAAATGTTGACCTTTCCCCCTTCCCTTTGGATAAACCTAGATCACATAAGACCATTATTGATTCCATACTTAGGGGATTCTCCCCTTCTCTTTTTTTATTTTAGGGTTAATTTCTGGTCTATGTGTTTAGTAATCTTAAAGGAAAGAGGGGATAAATGATTAAGTAACATTTAACAATTATGTATGAATCTATTTTGTGCCCTCCTGGTCTTGCAAATATTCTGTGTCCAACTGTGCTATTTTTGTCAATTTTTATATTCATGCCATCTAGGACATAGTTAAAATTCCTCATGGGAGTTAATGTTAATGTTAATGTATTATTATCTCTCTCACCATTTTGATTAATAGCACTTTATACATATGTTTATGTTTTTAATTTTAAGTTGTAATTGTTATTAATATTCTTTTTTTAAGTTTATTATTTAAGTTTGTTATTAATGTTTGTCCTTATGTAGAATGTCTGTATATTTTGTTGTTTTTTATCTTTGCACTAAGGTTTAAGAAACCCCTTTTTTGTTGTCATGGACGTTTTTAAATGTCAGTTTAATAAAGTTACAATTGTTCCAGAAGTCAGTGCACCAATCAGAGCGCACTACCTGTTTGCCCATACTCATTGCCTTGTATTTGCAGACATGTGAGGTCTAATAAAGTTTAGTGTATTGATGTGACACATCTAATAGGTGCTGCTTTCTGATTGGTCATGACGTCAGGTGATAGCACGATCAGTGCTGTATTATAAATTGGGGCTTTTTGGGTTGTTCTGTACACCTTGATAAAGGGCATTTTTGCCTGAAACTAGTTGGTGGACCCCTGCTGTGGCCTAGGGGGGACCCCTTTGTCCACTTTTTATGTAATAAATCTATTTTTTGTTGCTTAAAACCGTGAGCCTCCTTCTGTTACTTTGGGCAGTGCACTGCCTTATTTTTCTACTTATGTCTAGTTGGAAGCTGATTGAAACACATATGCATGTCAGAGCATTTCTGCGCATTCCTGTATGTCTAATTGGAACATGTTGAAATGCATATGCGTGTCATGACTGTAGTACAGTTCTGCTGGTAGTGTACTGTATATACTGTAACTAGTAAAAACAACGTTTATTTTCTAGATTTTTATAGTATAGTGTAGATACTGTACTGTCCATTTAATAAAGGACTAAAATCAATTTAATTTCATTACTGTATAGTAAGATACAGCACAGTGCATTTCCTCATGGAATCGCTACAGTAAATACTGTATCTGCTACACAGTAGTACAGTACTGCTGTTTGTGTATCTAGATAGTAAAAAAAACCCACAATTTTCTAGATTTATATATTATTTTGTACATACTGTACAGTACTGTATTCTATACAGTTAATCAATGACCCATTTTTATATATTGAAATGCCCAAAGAACTTTAGGTATAATACTACTGTAAGTGTATAGACAGTAAAAACATGAACACACCGAAAAGAATATTAAAAAAATTCAGGATAATAAAGGAAAAAGGAATAATACAAAAGCACAACGTTGCCTCTTCTTCAAAATGTACAATCTTGTCTTTTTCTTTTTCATAATGGCTGCTGCTTTTTGGACATGGGTCTGGCAAGAAAGAGACCATATTCTACATGATCAAGTTTATAGCATGATCTACTGTACGCCAAGACTCACTGATTTTATTGTAATGGCTACTAATACAGGACTTATTCAACCAGTGTGTATTATTACTGCTATGGTATACTAAGTATCAGACTTTCAAGTTAGTATTGCCAAACCAATGTTACATTCTATTGGAAAAAATGTCACTGTGTATCCTTGGCTAAAAGGAGCTATAATCAAATTGTACCCAACAAAATGATGCATTCTACTGTAACAATAAGCATTAGGTTTTGCTAGAGATTTACATTAGGTTCGTAACCTGTCGAACGAGGTCCATAACATTGTATAAAAACACCACTGCTTATGTTTATTCAATGCATTGCATATACACCGAATACATATTGAATATACATTCCTCTGTGCTTGATTTATTTTCTAAAGCAGCAATGCTGAGAAAAAGAATTTCAAAGGATCTCAGCATGAGAATACACGATATGTACATGAAAGGACACGGAATTGTACAGATCCAATGCTGGTTAGTTTCTTCAGGCCTCGGTTTTGCAAAAAGCACTGTCGGCTATCATGTCCATGGTAAGGCAAAAAGTGAAAAGCGGAGTCCCCTAGCCACAACAGAGTAAGTATTTTCTTTATCATTCTGTAATTACTATATTACAGTACTTGTACTGTATATGCTTGTTGCATATCCAAATGCATATTTTGTTTCATTACTTTCTTTTCATTTATTTTAGAATACTATATACTGTACAATTACATGTATTTGGTTTGAATTATTTTGGGGCCTAACAAATTGTTCTCTTTTCCTTAAACTGCAAAGCGTCTAATGGACGAAATCCACGAGGCTAATGATGAGCGCTGTGCAGAAACAGACAAGACTTTTCTAGAGAAGAGTCACAATATCACAGCATATGAGACCAGCATCAGGTTAATGAGACTCCAATTGGAATGGAAAAATGTAAAGTATATTGCAATAGTACGTGTATGCAGAGTGACACAACAGGGTTGATACTGTACTGTAATTACTGTGCAGTAATTAAGACAGTACAGCTAAAGTTTTGTACAGTACTGTACTTTAGGTCATCGGTGCGCAAAGTGGGGGGCAGGAGATTTTGCTGGGGGGGGGACAGGCAGTTGCAGAGGTCCCGCACTCTTCCCCCAGGCATTTAAATTAAATTCCGGGGGATCGCGTGAGGCCTCTGCAACTCTTTACTTTCTGGGATTCAGCTGCTCTGTGACACGTCGCTATGGCAACGTGGCATGAAATGATGCCGCGGCGCCATGTGACGTGACGTCACACGGGTCAAGTGATGTTGCGGGTCACGTGACTCATTACGTCACATGGTCCCGCAGCGTCATCTGATGTTGGATGAAGGTAGGCGGGGGGCACGAGAGCTGGGGGGAGAGAGACAGGAGGGCACAGCACTAAAATTTTGCGCTCCCCTGCTTTAGGTAACAGTGGGGTTTGCCTGTACAGGCCAGTAAAATTCTTCCTTATCATTAAAGCGCATCCTATGATAAGGTAGGCCAACAAGATAAAAAGAGTGGAACAAGCACGGGCATGGATTGAAAGTGGCGAGATTTTTCAGAATGTCAACTTTTCTGATGAGACAACTGTAGCTCGAGAGATTTGCCACTTTTGCATTCCACAAAAAAAGACGCCTATCTCTGAAACCGCGGCCCAAGCTCCCACTGAACATGCATGTGTGGTGTGCGATCTCTAGACCTGGACAAGGATGTATACTTATTTTTGAGGGTAAAATAATGAACAAGGTCACATGCTGTCGCCTTGTGCACTGTAGAGTACAACTGTAGTGTATTCTGTTCCCTAATGTTACATTTTTCTTCTATTGTTCAAGGAATCATGGATAACGTATTTTTCCAAGAGAAAATTGTCCCCCATAATGTTGAATACATTAAGCATGATTTCCCATCTGGTGGTCACTGTTTCTTCCAGGACAATGGGGCCATGCACTAAGCTCAATGGCTTTGCGTTCTGATTTTCCAATAAAGCAGGTTCGTTAAAAAGTGAAGCCGGGGACGCGAATCACTAAGGCCTTGAGCCCATTTTTTAACATACCTGCTCAAAATAGCACAGAACACCCACAGCGTACGGGTTGTTTTTTCCCCCCCTGCTAGCGTTCTTAACCTTTACGTACGCTAGCTGATAGAAAAAAAAGCCGCTTGTAACATTTGCATGGAGATTCTGTATCTCCATGCAAGGCTGTTACAGGCGATCGTACACTAAATAAATACATTTGAATAATAGTATACATGAGCAGGGGGTCTTCAGAAGTTACAGGCCCCATTATGGGGTGCCGGTATCCGCTGCACTTTAAAATATATATATATATATACACTGGCGACACACTTTATTCGAGCTCGGCTAGTCCCACGAATTCGGGTATACTCGGGTGTATTGAGGTTTGTGACTGTTTTCTGCCTGAGTGCATTGCATTATTTTCCAGGCAGGGATTGAAGCATTTTATTCCCGCTGGCTGCAATACTGCACAGTATATATATATATATTTATACTGCATTACAATTCATGAATTTATGCCATCTGGTAGACACGCGAAGCATTGCAGCCTATTAATTCCTAATCATTATCATTTAACAGATCAGCCGCCCGTCAGCCAGGCATGAACCATGGCTGGGAAGGCAAACGCAATGGGGCTTGTCAGAGGTGAGGAGCGGCGCATTCCAGGTATCTGCCAGGTACATACTGGGTATTTGCTCGAATAAAGTATGTCGCAGCAGTATATATATATATATATATATATGTGTGTATATATATAGTTGCATGATGAAGCCACTTTACAAATGAATGGGTGAAGGGTGGGTATCGGGAAAGGGTGGCTCAACACCTTAATTACCTTTGCGGTTATTATCTGATAAGGTGATTAAGAGGTTAATTGATATCTGAATGTAATTGCAATGTATTGGCTATGTATTTTGTTGACAACGGAGGACAAGGATTTTGCTGGCACGGGGGCTTCTTATTGATGAGGTCAGTAGAACTTTATTTATGTTATTATGCTAGTTATGTAGGCCTACGAGTGGTGGGTGTGGGTGGGTTAACCGCTTAATGACTGTAGCGGTTAATAACCGCTATGGTGATTAAGGGGATAGGGGACATTACATTGGATGTTTTTATTCTTGTATATGTTTTGAGGCATCGGAGGGGGCATGGGCAGGATGAAGATGAGGATGAAGATGGCCTTCATCGTGGGTGCCTGTAAAAGGTAAGTGTAATATATTTTTACTGTATTTATTGAAAGTTATATGTATTTAAAATGGGCAAATGCATTATTATCCATATGTGGATAATAGTAATTTTGCCCATTACTATATTGTATGTGTTAGGGGGGTGTATTTAGTTATAAATATTGTTTATTATTTTTGGAGGTGCAACATTGGTACCGCAGGCCCGCGCGTACCCCGGGATTCCCACGGGGTCCCCGGGACGGCCGTGGGGACCCCTGGACTCCCGCGAGGACCCTCGCAGTCCCGCGGGACCTTGCTTGTTGAGCTGTGGACCCCCAGACCCCCGGACCCCTGCTGGGTCAGCCGGGGTTGTATGGGTTTTGCGCATGCAAAAATGAAAAGCAATAATGTTTTCTAAGTCCAGCTTTTTTTGCGTCAACTCTGACCTGACGTGTTCTGATCAACGCAACTTTTGCGTTCGCAAAGGTTGCGTTGCTTAGTGCATCCCGCTTAAGGGCAGAATGTAACACAAACAGGGTTACGAACGAGCAAAGTTGGACTTAGAAAAAATTCCTGAAAAAAGTCAGTTTTAGAGCGCAAAGTGCCTGTTTGCGTTGCTTAGTGCATCTGGTTGAGCGCAACATCACGTTCTAAGAGCACTTTGCGCTCTAAAAGTGACTTAACAGAGCTTAGTGCATGACCCCCAATGACCCTAAACATACTGCCTATATTCTTGTGAGCGGTATCAACTGAGTTAAGATGCCACTGGAGTAAGTTTCCCAATGCACTGTACTGTACATTAACTTTTTCACATTCTTCTAAACTGTTTTTATCTGTTCAACTAATTCGCAGTTTTTCCCCCCTCCCCTTCCAGATCACCAGATATGGGTCCCACAGAACTCGTTTGGCATGCCATGAAGGATCATATATGAAAGGTTGTGAAACCGTCCAAAAAGATGGAATTAATACAAGGAATAGTTAGTTTCTGGAACAACAAACTCACAGTACAAAGATGCAACAACTATATTGATGATATTATTTTACAGCATAATGGGAGTGCCACCGGACTGTAGTGAGGTACTATACTGTAGTAAGGTAAGTACTGTACAGGTACAGTAAGTATAGTACAGGTAAGTATGGCACTCAAAATAACAATTTTCATCATTGTATTTTTGCGCTTACAGTACATTTGTATTACACATGTGTGTACTGTCTTACCTATTATACTGTAGTTATAGTTATATACAGTGCTTGACAAATCACCCAAAAATCTACTCGCCGAACCAAAAAATCTACTCGCCACCTAGCCTCACCCCTAGCCCCACCTTTTAAAAAAAGAAATTGAATAAATTCCAAGTAAGAACTAATAACATTTGTTTTTGACAGTTTATTTATTGTATTACATTTATACTTTGCTACAATTAGTCCTTGTTACATAGTTACACGTGTGTGTGTGTGTGTGTGTGTGTGTGTGTGTGTGTGTGTGTGTGTGTGTGTGTGTGTGTGTGTGTGTGTGTGTGTGTGTGTGTGTGTGTGTGTGTGTGTGTGTGTGTGTGTGTAAGTGAAAATATCGGATGACCTCTCTAATCTAGAAAAAAAGCCAAATATGAATGACTAGTTTCCTGAACCCCTTAACCAGTGCCCCCGCTTCACAATTTTCTAAAGCAGCAATCCCACCTGGGATCTTACTTGATCTGCAGTGCCTCAATGTCCAGGTACCCTGATACACGTGTAGCCCTCTTTCCTGCTGATCTAGAGCGACTACTAGTGCTGCATGTACCTGCTGGCCCAGCGAGATCTGGGCCTCCGCTAACTGGGAGCCTGGGGTATTATTAGGGTCTTGGCAGTGCCTCCAATTACCCAGGATCCCCAATAAGTGAGATTCCCCTAGGTAAGAATAATGATAACACACTTCAAGTTTGTAACCATTTACTGATACGTAATTGCATAACCTTAGCTTATACCTATTAGGGATAACACACATATAATACCATATATGAATGGCTGACATGCAGTAATATACACCTGTGGCTTGGCCACTCTCCTTAGAGTAATGTCACTTTCCACCATCACGTGCACCCGACACTGTGTCCAATATATATATATATTCAGTCCCTTGGTCAGTCAACCCGTGTCCCCAAAGAGTCCTCCCCCAAGGCGGGATCAGCGCCTGATGGTACCGGTGTTGGTGCACTTATTAAATACCTTCCGACTACTCCTGCAGCAGGCAACAGACTTTGAAAAGGATCCGCCGAGCCAGCGCAGTCTCTCACGAGTTGGTGATGTCCAGCAACTTGAGCCCAAGCCACTGTTCACACACCGCAGCTCTGCGAACACTGTGTCCCTATCTGTTACTACAGTAAGGGAATGGGCTGTCTCTTTCTCTATGGTTTTCCCTGCAGCACCACAAGCTAATGGTGACTCAGGGTCTGTACTGGGCCTGAGGGGAAATCTGGCCTACGCAGGTGGGTCACTTACCCCCTGCACACACACAACCTCTCCCCTTGCTCCTCCGGTGCCCTCTTTCTAGCGTGGTCTCTCCCCCACGCTTCCCTTTCCTGCCTGACTGCAATCCCTGCACTCCTATTCGTTCCCTGGTGTCAGGTGGCTCTGCTGAGGCTCATGGGACTTGTAGTTTAACTTCAGAGCCTCCCGGTGATTGGCCAGCCGTTCGGGCGCTTTGCACTGCGCATGCGCAAACTCTCTCCACTCCTCCTCAGTCGCGCCTGGCTATTGCGCAATGCCCAACAACATGGCGGCGCCCTGTGCTACCGGGCCACCGCGGAACCTCTGAATGCTCCCTCACGGCACCACCCATGATAGTACCCTGCAGCGGAGGTGCACAAGAAAACAGACACCCCTACATTCTCCCCCTCGTGGAATCCAACGTACCCGCTTGGAACGTAACCAAAACACATATTTACACAATAAAAATGCATACATGAGAAATAGAACTTATCCCTGTATGCTCTACATGATGTTATACATTTCATTGAACATTCCAATCACAGATCTCACTCTTTTGCTTGCCCACTGCTGAGCCTCATAATGGGGTGCCCCGAATTGATCGTAAGTCATTCTCATGGGAGGTTGACCAGCTCTTTGGCTTCTGTGCAGGTGCTCTTCCGTTACTCCTTCTGGAGAGTAACAAATCTCACTTGGCAATTCAGTCTCTTCCCTTGAGGGGCTTAATGTTTCTACACAGTCTCTTTGAGGCACAAAGCATGGGCTCTGTGGGTCTAAAGGCTGGCTCATTGGAGTCAGCGTATCTGGTGTTGGACTAAGGGGCCCTTTACCTCTAGCTCCTTCAGGAGATGCCCCCGCGGTCGGAAGGCCCCTTTGAGAGGTTCCCTCCATAGGATCCTCATAGGTGGTATTAACTACAGTTTCTGAACCATCCTCTGTAACATCTGACTCTCCATCCAGCGAAACAGTGGGCACCTCCAATTCGTTATCCCCTACTTGAGGTATGGGAAGGAGGTGATTTCTATGCCATACCTTTACCCGGCCTTCTGAGTCTTTGATACGGTATACCGGGAGGCCAGGCATCTGCGACTCCACTTCATACACGCCATCTCTCCAACGGTCGGCCAATTTGTGCTTTCCTAGTACACCCATATTGCGAAGGAGGACCGTATCCCTTGGAAGAATTTCCTTATGGCGCACTTTATGATCATAGCGTCTCTTATTACTCACATTTAGTTGAGCAGCCGCTTTCTCTGCCAGTTTATATGCCTGCTGCAAGCTGTATTGTAATCTTTGCACATACTGAAAATGCGTCCTGTTGGAAACCCTAGATATCCGCAGATGCACATCCACTGGTAGTCGAGCTTCTCGTCCAAACATTAGGAAGTAAGGCGTATACCCTGTGGACTCGTGGCGAGTACAATTATAGGCGTGCACTAAAGTCTCTACGTGCTTACTCCATTCAGTCTTCTGTGAGCCTTTCAGGGTACCCAGCATGTCGAGCAGCGTTCGATTGAAACGTTCGGGCCTAGCATCCCCTCCGGGTTTTACGGTGTAGTTCGGGACTTGGTGATACTTAGTAACTTAAGCAATTCTCATATGAGGTTACTTTCAAAGTCCCGGCCTTGATCAGAATGCAATCGATTTGGCAGTCCATAATGAAGGAAGTATTTCTCCCATAATACTTTAGCCACAGTCACAGCCCGTTGGTCTTTGTTACGGAAAGCTTGAGCATATCTGGTATAGTGATCTGTGATCACCAGTACATTTCCTATACCCCGAGTGTCAGGTTCGATGCAAAGAAAATCCATACACACCAGATCCATAGGTCCTGAACCAGGGTGGGTAATGTTTTCCTTTGCATACAGCGGTTGCACTGTCTACAATATATCTCCCCAGGTTATCTCATTTTGGGCCAATACAATCGATCACGAAGTAGCCCGAATGTTTTCTCAATGCCAAGATGACCATGGTCGTCATGTAGTGCCTGGAGTACCATTGTTTGCAGAATCTTGGGCAGAAATAACTGTTGCCTGTCAGGATGGTTGTGATACGGTATGACCCAATACAATAGACAGTTGTCCAGTTCAAATTTCCCCCTCTTCTTCATTAGTACTGCACCGACACACTTTATTCGAGCAAATACCCAGTATGTACCTGGCAGATACCTGGAATGCGCCGCTCCTCACCTCTGACAAGCCCCGTTGCGTTTGCCTTCCCAGCCTGGGTTCATGCCTGGCTGACGGGCGGCTGATCTGTTAAATGATAATGATTAGGATTTAATAGGCTGCAATGCTTCGCGTGTCTACCAGATGGCATAAATTCATGAATTGTAATGCAGTATATATATATATACTGTGCAGTATTGCAGCCAGCGGGAATAAAATGCTTCAATCCCTGCCTGGAAAATAACCCAATGCACTCGGGCAGAAAACAGTCACAAACCTCAATACACCCGGGTATACCCGAATTCGTGGGACTAGCCGAGCTTGAATAAAGTGTGTCGCCAGTGTAGGGCTACCAGTTCTTTGGGAGCTCATTTAAGTATCGACAGATTATCTTGTTGCAGCGCTTGACAAACTATTCGGACCACTGGATCCTGAATTTGATATTGCACCATATCTTTCCAGACAATAATCTTATCTGAAGTGACATTCATGCCTTCTGGATGTCAGTATGCCCTAGGAATTGCTCTTGATTGACATCCTAATGAATCTGCTATCCTTAACTCAGAAAAGCTACTTGATCATCTACCACTGCTGCTATGGAGCACAACGCCCGTATGCCAGGTCCCAGAATTTCCTCCCATACTTCCTCGTCGGGAGCAGAGTTGAGCCCTGGTCTTCGTGACAGAGCGTCCACACCTGTGTTCGTAGGCCCCGGCTTATATTTAAGGTTGAAACGATAGTTTGACAGTGCCGCTAACCAACGGTGGCCTGTAGCATCCAGTTTAGCAGAAGTGTTGATATAGGTCATAGGATTGTTGTCAGTCCTCACTTCGAATTGAACGCCATACAAGTAGTCGTGCAACTTATCCACTATAGCCCACTTGAGGGCCAGAAACTCCAGTTTGTGGACCGGATAGTTTTGTTCACTTGTTGTCAGACTTCGACTGGCATACGCCACCGGCCGAAGCCCAGTGTCATATTTCTGGTGTAACACTGCTCCCAAGCCGTTGAAGCTAGCATCCACATGCAGAACATACTCTCGATCAGTATCTGCATACGCCAACACCGGAGCCTGGGTTAAAGTTGTCTTCAGCCCTAGAAGCGCCTGTTCACATGCAGTGGTCCACTTGTCCCCAAATGGTGCTTGAGCTGAAGTGACTTTCCGTCTAGTGTCTTTGGGGTAGATTTTGAGGAGGTTGTTGAGAATTTTGGCTTTACCCGAATAGCCTTCCACAAATCTTCGGTAGTACCCGCAAAACCCCAGAAATGACCGTAATTCTTGGACGTTATTGGGTCTCGGCCAATTCACCACTGCTTCTATTTTCCCAGGGTCGGTAGCTATTCCTTCGGCCGACACAATATGGCACGCTTAAGTCACTGATGTGCGGCAGAACCGAAACTTTTCCATGGGCAGCTTAAGCCCTTCATTACTGAGTCGATCCAGCACTTTCAACAGCCATTCCTCATGCTCCTCCAGTGTTTTCCCGAACACTATGATGTCGTCAAGGTACACCAGGCATTCCTGAGGATTCATATCCCCAATGGTCTTTTCCATCAGACACTGGAATGTGGCTGGAGTGCCGCATATCCCTTGAGGCATACGCGTGAACTGAAAATCCCATGGGGCAGAAGAAAGCTGTCTTTTCTTGGTCTTCAGAGTCCATTGGCACCTGATAGTATCTGGACCTCAAGTCCAGCACGCTAAACCACTTATTCCCGGATAGGGCGTTCAGGAGGTCTTCAATGCGCGGAAGGGTGTACTGATCGGGTACAGTATGATTGTTCAAGGTTCTATAGTCCACACATAGGCGTACTGTCCCGTTCTTCTTGCGCACTACCACGATAGGCAATGCATAAGGATTACATGATTCTCGGACAATGCCGGCCTCCTTCATTTCAGTTAGCAGCTTCCTCACATCTTCCACATCCCTCGGTGCGATGCGACGAGATCGTTGTCGGAAGGTCGTCGTATCGTTAAGCCGGATGGTATGCTGGGCACTGCGGCTGCACCCCACATCCATATCGCCGGTGGAAAATACTTCACGTCAGTTTTCCAGCTTGGTCTGCAACCTTTTTTTCCAATCCTCCGTCAAGGGTGAATCTCCGAAATCAAACGCCAACTTAGCAGCCGCAGTGTTGGTGGTAGCAGCCAGCGGCCTAGCTTCTGTCTTTCCTTCTGGCGTCACAGGATATATTCTGCCCAGCTGCTGCCCGTAATCAATGGACATGGAGTAGGGGGAAAGGTTCCTCACGTAGACCTGTGTTCTACGCGGAATTCTAAACGTCCACTTTTTCACTGAGGCCAACACCCTGTATCCAAACTGCTGGTCATCGTCTGCAGTACTCTCCAATGAGAATAGTCGATCCTCCTTGCGTCTCTCGGGGAAGCAACAAGCTGCTGTCATCATCCTTCCTTCTCCTGAAGGAATCTCAGTCAATCCATGCTCAACGTTATACCACACCCCGTGCTCTTCTTCGGCAGCGATCCTACAGCATGCCTCTTGTAACGCCGGACACGCGGCTAGCACCAGCAACGGTAGTTCACCCTCCTCCTGCAAGTACATACGGATCACGGCTTGTACTATGTCAGTATTAGTCCCCGTGATTATAGGATCACTGGGATGGTCTTGGGTTTCCGGGCACACTAACGCTTCCACTTCTATCGGGTGATGCTTGCTGGTATTCAACTGTGGAATGTCCAGATGTACTCTCACCCCTCCATCGATAGGGTAGTCTTCATGGCTTAGTCCTCTCAATCTCATGGAGTCTGCGGACAATAGGGGTAACCGGTGAAGGTGCTGATCGTAGAAGGGCCGGTATACAATGGTTACTTGGGAACCAGTATCCAGTAGAGCAGACGCATAGATACCCTCAATAACGACCTTGACGATTGCCGGCGGCCCAATGCGGTTATTCATCTGGGGTGGGGCCGGTGCTTCATTGGCCTCCAGAGCAGTGCCCTCGTTGGACACAAGGTCGGTGTCCGCGGTCCGGGGGGTGCACAGCATGGATTTTGCAGGTCAGGACACCAGCCTCCGTTTTGCAGGACATTAGGAAGAGATATGCCCCATCTTGCCACAGCTGTAGCACTGGATATTACTCCTTATAGAACTGTTCCTGAAAGCAGGGGAAGATCTTCCCGAGGTGGAACTTCCATGGTCAACCTCGTATTCCTCAGGCTCCTCCTTTTCTTTATTCACTTCCCCAGCAGGCCCGGCTCTAGCCTCTTGTTTCTTGGCTTCCTTGGGGGGAACCTCAGTCATCTTGGCCGGGTTCAAATGCCGACCCAACAGCACGGTCTCATGGGCCTGTACTCGGTACATAAGTTCATCAAAAGACAAGGCTTGACCTGGCACGAGGCATCCGCTGACTCTTACGGATACCGGATGTAACGAGAGAAGGCCCCTCAGAAGTTGTATGGTTCGCAGTCTGTAGGCATCCGCCTTCTGCACTACTTTCCTCCTCACCAGAGTCCAAAGGTCCAAATGTAGACGTCTAAGAAAGTCAGATACCATTTCCCCTTCTTTCTGGGTCAGTGCATGGAATTTGGCCACCAGTGCGAACGCGTCCACTGGGGTCCCGTAGGTTTGGTGAGTGCATGCAGTATCCTGTGCGTGTCAGCATCTGGATGGTCATCTCTGTAACAATGCACAATGTGGGAAGCGGGCGGTCGTAGGCATTCAATAATGCGCTGCCTCCTCACGGCGTCAGTGCAGGACAATTCAGGGAGTACCTGCTTAGCATAATCCAGCCATTCCTCAAATCCTACTTCTCCCAATGGCGTCGGTTTGTCTCCGGAGAACGCCTTCAGCTTCCGGTACTGATGCGACTGGGTTGATTGATGTTTGGCCTCCGCTAGCAGAGGTATGGTCAGATCGTTAGGCGTGATATTTCCTGCAGAAGGGACATGTGTATCAAGTCTGGACATACTGCTCCTACTCAGAAAGAGCCGGATGGTGGAGGGGGTGAAAGATACGCCGAGGCCCATGGCTGCTGGCCACATGGGGTTCAGACTGCTCTCAGGGGTACGGGATGGAGTAAACGTTACAGAACTTGACGGGCCAGGGTACTCCCTCTGTGGCGTGGACATGGCCAGTGGTTCGGCAACGCCCACCTGCAGCAGTGAGCAATGGATGCCCGGGGCCTCAGGTAGGATTAATATAGATGGTACTGCTTCTGGGCATATATCCCGTTCAGTGGCAAATAGTACTCTACACCAGGTGTGATCTGCATCATACTTCTGGTCTATAACTCGGGCCGTGGCCAGGAATGGAAGTTTCCTCACTTGATCCCCTATGGTGCCAAAGGCGGTGGCTGCAGGGACATTCCCAATGGCAATGGCACAGGTCAGTGGAATATGGTTTTGTTGGGCCCACTTGCGCAACTCGGACTGTGAAGGCACAAACATGGCTAAACAGGATAGCACAATTTAATTTCTGAATGGGGCACCCCAGGTCTGAGCTCTCAGCAGCGCCTCCAAATGTTGCCCTCTTTCCTGCTGATCTAGAGCGACTACTAGTGCTGCATGTACCTGCTGGCTCAGTGAGATCTGGGCCTCCGCTAACTGGGAGCCTGGGGTATTATTAGGGTCTTGGCAGCGCCTCCACTTACCCAGGATCCCCAATAAGTGAGATTCCCCTAGGTAAGCATAATGATAACACTTCAACTTTGTAACCATTTACTGATACGTAATTGCATAACCTTAGCTTATACCTATTAGGGATAACACACATATAATACCGTATATGAATGGCTGACATGCAGTAATATACACCTGTGGCTCGGCCACTCTCCTTAGAGTAATGTCACTTCCCACCACCGCATGCACCCCACACCGTGTCCAATATATATATATTCAGTCCCTTGGTCACTCAACCCAGTGTCCCCGAATAAGAGAAGGGGGGAGACAAGGACATTGGAGCACAGCAAAAAGACAGGCTGGCGGCAGTGACTGCGTGCAAAAGCTTTATTCCGGCAACATTGCCATTAAAAACAGGACAGGTTCTCTGACGCGTTTCGTCTAAGAGACTTTTTCAAAGAAAAAGTCTCTTAGATGAAACGCGTCAGAGAACCTGTCCTGTTTTTAATGGCAATGTTGCCGGAATAAAGCTTTTGCACGCAGTCACTGCCGCCAGCCTGTCTTTTTGCTGTGCTCCAATGTCCTTGTCTCCCCCCTCCTCTTACTCACCTGCTCTGGGACGGATGCACGCTCCAAGAGAGCAGCGGTGAGGCCCCCTCCTCTGGAACGGACAGCCATCAGGCACTACACGAGCCAGCTACACGAGTCCCTGCACTCCCTGCTCGAGGACCCGCCGGGAACACGTGATCCGCCACAGAAGGAACCGCCGGATGGGAGAAGCACTCCGGTCAGGTTAGAGATCATTTTTCTTATACGGCTATCCAGATTGTGCCTCATTGTGCCCAAAAGAAGTTATTATTTTCTATATAGGGGTACTCACTCCGCTGCTCTCCTCTATCACCTCAAACATGGCAAATCTGCCCTACCACTGCTACACTGAGGATTAAACAGTCCTCAATACCGACAGCAATTTGAAGCACCACTTTAGGGGTTTATTCCCTTATCTACCAGTGTCCCCGAATAGTCCTCCCCCAAGGCGGGATCACCGCCTGATGGTACCGGTGTTGGTGCACTTATTAAATACCTTCCGGCTAGTACTGCAGCAGGCGACAGACTTTGAAAAGGATCCGCCGATCTAGCGCAGTCTCTCACAAGTTGGTGATGTCCAGCAGCTTGAGCCCAAACCACTGTTCACACACCACAGCTCCGCGAATACTGTGTCCCTATCTACTACTACAGTAAGGGAATGGGATGTCTCTTTCTCTATGGCTTTCCCTGCAGCACCACAAGCTAATGGTGACTCAGGGTCTGTACTGGGCCTGAGGGGAAATCTGGCCTACGCAGGTGGGTCACTGACCCCCTGCACACACACAATCTCTCCCTTTGCTCCTCCGGTGCCTTCTGACTAGCGTGGTCTCTCCCCCACGCTTCCCGCAGTAAGTCACTCACGCAGAGGGAGAGGGTGGGTGACACTGACTGAGGGTAGTTCTGGTGTCCTGCACTCTCATTCTCTCTCACTCACTCTCATTCTATCTCTCTCTCATTCTCTCTCATACTCTCTCTCTCACTCACTCACTCTCACTCTCACACTCTCTCACACTCTTTCACACTCTCTCACACTCTCTCTCACACACATACACACTCACAAAGTGGAGTATGAGAGGCAGTGATGGATGTGAGTGATGGGACAAGTGGGGGGGGAGAGAAGAGAGGAAAAGCCAGCTATTCCAACCTCCCCCTGCAACCACCACCCACCAAGGGCACCAGTAAGCCATGAGCGTGCCCCACCACTGCCCTGCTCCCCGTGTGCCCATTTCATGCCCTACGCAGGTGACCAGGGGGAAGGGAGCGCCGGGAGGCAAGGGAGTGCATTGTCCCCTCCTATGGTAAGGAACCACCAGTGAGCAGAATCCGGTCACCCCTGCGACCGGATTTGTCGAGCAATGGTTTTATATATATATATATATATATATATATATATATATATATATATATATATAATCCAATAAAAAATATCACTTGTGAGCACATTCACGTCTCTTAGACAGGTCTGCAACCTGCTTTTCAACCATTATCACGAAGCATACAGTGCTCCCACTGCAAGGGATTCTGGCAAATAACATGCAAATGAGCACACAATGTGTCACCTTTTGCCTGAAATATATTCACACAGTTTTTAAACACAGCATGGGACTAGCAAAGCAAGTACAAACCACTCACAGATGTTTCAACCTTCATGGATATCTTCAGTGTGAGGTTGGTTTATACTTGTTTTGAAATATTTCTAGGCTGGGTAGGTTTACCATATACATTTTAAGTTATGGTGGGTGAAAAAGGCGACAAAAAACCTCCACCGTTAGCATATAGCCAATAAAGAATATCACTTGTGAGCACATTCACATGTCTTAGATAGGTCTGCAACCCTGCATTTCAACCATTATCACCAAGCATACAGTGCTCCCACTGCAGCAAGGGATTCTGGGAAATGACATGCAAATGAGCACACAATGTGTCACCTTTTGCCTGGAATATCCATTCACATGGAGCCCATTTAAGCTGATGCGTTGCCGTTCACACAGCTTTTACCAACAATTGGTACTATAAGACAAGCTTTTGAGAGTTAGACCTGAGGAACAGAGAGAACTCTCAAAAGCTTATTTTATAGTATCAATTGTTAGTCCAAATAAAAAAGGTATCACTTAATACTGAAGTACTCAGGTTTTGTTAATCAAATTCACATGTGTTCATCAAATTTATAAAACCAGTGGACTTTAAAACAAAAGCAGAATCAAAGCTTGAAAAATGTTTAGAGAAATAACTAAATGTAAAACATGGTATCTCTGTTACAGGCATACCCCGCTTTAAGGACACTCACTTTAAGTACACTCGCGAGTAAGTACATATCGCCCAATAGGCAAACAGCAGCTCGCGCATGCGCCTGTCAGCACGTCCTGAACAGGAATACCGGCTCCCTACCTGTACCGAAGCTGTGCGCAAGCGGGGACACTATAGAGCCTGTTACAAATGCGTTATTTACATCAGTTATGCATGTATATGACAATTGCAGTACAGCACATGCATCGATAAGAGGGAAAAGGTAGTGCTTCACTTTAAGTACATTTTCGCTTTACATACATGCTCCGGTCCCATTGCGTACGTTAACGCGGGGTATGCCTGTACTTTTTTATATCTTTATAATTGGCATATTTTCCCACTTTCTTCATAGGTCCAAAATTAAAAATGCTTGAAAATACTTCCATGTGCTGAATGAGATTTTAGTCACATTTTAATTTAATTTAAGTTCTCCAGTACTGGGCAGAGGCTTTACAGCATATTGATTAAGGCTATAACAATGCAAAACCACCTATGTGTTTACAGTCTGAAAATGAATCTGTTAGCAATAGTTGGATTATGGTGTGCAACTACAAATGATTAGTGAAAATAAACTGTTTAATTATGTACAGTATTAACAAGTGTAGAAATGTAAAGATATCTATGTTTGTGCTTCATGAAAACTATAAGAGGGGCATCTTCATCTGGACCAAATAAAAAAATCCTGCCCATGACATTTAAGTTAGTTGTTGTCTGGAAATTATTATTTGCAAACATAGAAGATTAAAATATAACTATTGACATTTTCAAGAAATATATAATTAGGACTTGTTGGGTATAACAAATACAAGTTTTTTGTTTCTTGCACAGATTTGCTGGTTATCAGCTGCCTTAAGATCTGCAGAGACTGATTTGGATTTAATGAACACTTTTCTGATTCCATTTGTATAATGAATCAAATCATAAACAGATGGTTTAGTCATTGCATTATTTGCTACTTCTTTATCACAACCAGTTACACAAACATTTCTCCTTTCTCGTTATCCATTCTTGGCTGTGTTGTCCATGATAAGTTATTTCATTAATGCAAGAAATTGTGGCATGTACTGTATGGGAAAAGAATCAGCATGAGAGTTCTTCACAGATGTACAGTACTTTGTATATGACGATTCAAGACCCTGCCCCTTAGACATAAATATGTCTAACACAAAATGTTTCTAATTATAAAATAAATTGGTTAACATGTGTAGTAAAACTTCACATTTCATTTGCAATAAACAGAAAAACACTCATCCATGTGGTCCTGTCACTGCTCTGCTTCCAGACAACAAGTGAGTAGATTAATCAAGTTCCAATATAGGTTAACACACCCAGATCAAGGATTAACTGCCATTGAGTTGAATGGCAGGTAACAAAGGATCGGGTGCAATACCCTACATTGGTGCTTGATGAATCCTGGCTAATATCTTCTATTGCTTTCCAAATGTAGATTGAAAGCTTAACTATCAGTATTACATTCTCAGTTATTTGGAGAAATAGCAATGTACTGTGTGTTGCTGTTAGCTAGAACGTAGATGTAACTGGCCATAGAGTAACCTTTGTTTGTTTGGAATGGTGATGGGCAAAAAGATCATGAAAAATAAATGATAGTTGAAAGACCGATGGTGAACAAGAGAAGAAAAGTCTTAGTGAGGCTCTAGGCAGGACGACAGGGGGGTACAGCAGACACCAAGCCTGACACCTGAAACCAGCCCTAAGGTAAGTCTGTATTATATATGTATTTTTTTTTTTTTTTACATTTTATTTGTATGTATTTATTTTGCAAGAAAACAGTACTTTTATAAGCAAACCTACCACAGTACCAATACTTTTATATCCAAACCTGCCACATTACCAGTACTTTATATCCAAACCTACCACAATACCAGTACTTTTATAAACAGACCTGCCACAGTACCAGTAATTTTATATCCAATAAAAGACAAAAACAACAGTGCAAAAATGCAAATGGTGAAGTATATCAAATATAATAAAAATAAAAATAGGGGTAAGCATTCTGCGTACATAAAATAGATACTGTAGAACAAGCGCAATATGTGTGTTCAACACAAATGTTACCAAAGGCAAGACCAAGACTTCAGGCAGGAACAGATTCGTACTGGTACTTACCAGTACTTTTATAAACAAACCTGCCACTGTACCAGTACTTTTATATCCAATAAAAGACAAAAACAACAGTGCAAAAACGCAAATGGTGAAGTATATCAAATATAATAAAAATAAAAATAGGGGTAAGCATTCTGCGTACATAAAATAGATACTGTAGAACAAGCGCAATATGTGTGTTCAACACAAATGTTACCAAATAGCAAGACCGAGACTTCAGGCAGGAACAGATCCTTCTGGTACCTACCAGTACTTTTATAAGCAAACCTGTCACAGTAACAGTACTTTTAGGCAAACCTGCCATAGTACCAGTACTTTATATCCAAACCTGCTACAGTACCAGTACTTTTATAAGCAAACCTGTCACGGTACCAGTACTTTTATAAGCAAACCTCGCAAAAATTAAAATACAATTTCAGTGATAAAACATAAATAAATTTCACTTAGAACACACAGGGTGTGCTTGACACACCCTCAATTTTTTTTTAGAATATATTTTTTTTACATTTTTTATGAATTTCTTTTATATATATTGTTTGTATTTTTTATATGTATTGGTGTTTTTATATGTATTGGCATTTTTATATATGCATTTGAAGTTTTTTATATGTATTGGGAGGTTTTATATGTATTTGGGTTTATTTTATATGTATTTGTTTTTTTTTATATGTGTAGCCCTCTTTCCTATGTTCTAGAGTGACTACGGGTACTGCACACACCTGTTGTCTCAAGGAGATCTGGGCCTCCGCTAGCTGGGAGCCTGGGGTAATAGTTATCTTATTGGCAGCGCCTCCACTTACCCAGGATCCCCATTGCGTATGATTCCCCTGGGTAAGAACAATAGCAACACACATCAGATTGTAACTGTTTACTGTAAGTACTGATAGAACCTCATATTATAGATATTGCAATAACACACATATAACACCTCAACCAACTTCTTATAATATAACCCTAGTGGCTCAGCCTCTCTCAAAAGGAGAAATGTCACTGTCCCGTCACCGCGTGCCCCCACACCGTGTCCATGTAACTGTAATTATGTATATAGGCTCAGACCTTTGGCCACTCTGCTTAGTTTCCCCAAAGAGTGTTCCCTAAGGCGGGATCAGTGCCTGTTGACTGGTGTTGGTGCACTTTAGTAAATACCTTCCGGTCACTGTGGTAACCGGCAACAACTTCACAAAGGATCCGTCGATCCAGTGCAGTCTCTCACGAGTAGTGGATGATGCACAGCAGCCTGGGCCCAAACGTCTGTCACCAACCGCAGCTCGGCGATACTGTGTCCCTATCTGTCTATGCAGTAAGGGGCATGTGTCGCTACCAATATAGGGCGTCCCTGCAGCACCACAAGCTATGGTGACTCAGGGAATATATTGGGGCCTGAGGGGAAATCTGCCTACGCAGGTGGGTCACTGACCCCCTGCACATACTACCTCTCCCCTTGCTCCTCCGGTGCCCTCTGGCTAGCGTGGTCTCTCCCCCACGCTTCCCTTTCCTGCCTCTCGCCAATCCTGCACTCCTATTTGCTCCCTGGCATCAGGTGACTTTGCTGAGGCTCCTGGGGGTTGTAGTTTACCTGCTGAGCCACCTATTTGCACGCTTTGCACTGCGCATGCGCAAACTCTCTCTGCTCTGACAGTCACTCCTGACTATTGCGCAACAACATGGCGGCGCCCTGTGCTATCGAGCCGCTGCGGAACCTTCCAAACACTTCCTCCAAATACACACTGCAGCAAAGGTAGAAGCAACCTGAGACATCCCTACATATGTATTTCAGGGTTTACAGTATATGTATTAGTTTTTTTTTAATATATGTATTTGGAGTTTTTATATGTATTTGCTTTTTTTATATGTATTTGTTCTTTTTTTATATGTATTTGTTTTTATAAGTGTATGTGTAAAATTATAACAAACAGCGCACTAAGCTGTGATAAGTCGTTTTAAGAGCGCAAAGTGCTCTTAGAACGTTAAGTTCCGCCGAGCGCGATTCACAGAGCCACACAAACAGGCACTTTGCGCTCTAAAACTGACTTTTTCATGACATTTTTCAAAGTCCAACTTTGCTGGTACGGTCAGCTGTTTGCGCTGAATCCTGCCCTCCTGCGGGATTCATTAAGCAACGCAAACTTATCGTTCGCGAAAGTTGCGCTGAATAAAGCTCACCAGCTAAAGGCAGGTGATAAAAAAAGCAGGACTTTGAAAAATGTCTTTGTTTACATTTTTGCAGGCGTAACACCCATACTACAGGCCGACGGGTGTCCCCGGCTGACCCCGCGGGTGTCCCCGAGGGAGGCCGGGGGTCCCACGGGTGTCCCTGGCTGACCCCGAAGGGGTCAGGGGGTACCGCGGCCGTCCCGGGGGTGGGCCTGCGGTACCAATGTAGTGCCTCCAAAAAAATAAACAATATTTCTAACTAAATACACCCCCCTCCACCCGCCCCCTAATACATACACTGAAGTAATGGGCAAAATTACTATTATCCACATATGGATAATAATGCATTTGCCCACTTAAAATACATATACATCACAATAAATGCAGTAAATACATATTACACTTACCTTTTCCAGGCAATCACAGTGAAGGCCGTCTTCATCCTCATCTTCATCCTGCCCATGTCCCCTCCTAAGCTGCAAAACATACAAAACAATCAAAATAGCCAATGTAATGTCCCCTAACCCCTTAATCACCTTAGCGGTCATTAACCGCTATAGTCATTAAGGGGTTAACCCACCTTCACCCACCACTCGGGGGGCCTATACACCCTCCCCCACTACCCACAAGGAGGCCTACCCAGCCTGGCTTGGGGACATTACCCACTTCCCCCACCCCCATTAAACACTATAAACAGCACTATATTTAATAAGCACTACATAAGCCACCCCCTGTGCCCCCCCATAAATACCTGATTTATTATTTAACATACAGGGTTAATACCCCAGGCCCACGAGAGTCCCCGGGTGTCCGTAGACCTCCGTAGACCTCACAGTAGCCCAGCACAAGGTTTCAAACAGGAACTGGAGGCCTACGGGTGGTCCCCACCAGGTGCCGTGGTCCACCAGGTGGTCTCCTTGGGTCACCGTGGGCCACAATGGGGTCTCCACGGGTAGGCCCGTGGGTGTCTGAGGGGCCCCGGGTCAGACCCACAGGTGTCTGAGGGGCCTCGGGTGGTTCCCACGGGGGTCTGGTGGCCCTCGGGTTGTCCCTACGGGTCCGCGGTGCCCCCACAGATGGGGCCACCAGTTCTTCCCCGCAGGTGTCCCCCGTGGACACACCAGCCTGGTACCCGTGAGCGTCTGAGGAGACCTCAGGTGGTCTCCAGAGGTCCCCGCAGACCTGAGGAACCAACCCTGTATGTAAAAAAAATAAACCTGTCATATCCATTTAAATACATAAATACCCCCCCCCCCACACACACACACACATACACATACAGTACAGTAATGTGCAAAATAACTATTATCCAGATATGGATAATAGATTATTTGCCCATTATGAAACACATAAAACAGCATAAATAAAGTAAATAAATAGAGTTCTACTTACAGTCCGGTCATCAAAGGTCCTCCGTTTGCAAAAAAAACATTGCAAATATTTTCTAAGGCCAGTTAACCCCTTAATCACCTTCGCGGTTAATAACCGCTATAGTAATTAAGGGGTTAACCCACCCTGCACAGATAACAACCCTTCACCCATTCATTTGTACAGTGGGTATAATATATATATATATATATATATATATATATATATATATATATATATATATATTGAGAGAGAGAGAAAGGCCCTAAATAAAGCACTCTAGTATTTGTATCAGTACAAATCACATAAGGTTTATTAATGTATTGTCACAGAACAAAAATAGTTAAAACAAAGCACAGAAATGTTTAAAATACAGCATGGATCCCCTGTTCATTACAAAGCTAAACAACTCCCTCAAAGAAGATGCCCAAAATACACTCAGATAGTATTCTGAAACACCTGACAAAATAAACCTGGTGTGACACCCAACAGACTAAATAGTCATGGCTAGGGCTATGTAATCATCTGCAAAAGGTCAGATATGCCTACTAACCCCTGCAGTGTAGGGTTTGTCTGTGGCGACAAAGAGTAGCAGGTAAGTGACAGCAGAGATACACAGATTAAAGCCTGCAAAGCACATATAAGCCTATAGCTAGAGAGAGTGATACATCACCTATGGTCAGGTACAGTGTGGTCGGTACATTCAGGGGGGAACAAGGAGGGATGTTAGAGCATAGTAATGTGACCCAGAGAGGGGACAAACCAGGGGATCCTGCCTACTGGACCTGCTCCTACGCGTTTCGGCACACAGCCTTCTACTGGGAGTGACCACGAAATGCTTTTATTTGTGCGAGCTTTCGAGATACACTGATCTCTTCTTCCGGCGATGTTACAATGAATGAAGCAAGGATAACTTAAAAACAGTGTCTCTTGGAATGTTATCTCCTTATTTTTCCATCCATATACACCAATAGGGACCACATAGTATCCACACACACTTTTAGTTGTGCTAAAAACTCTCACATTTCCACACCCACCCACACCATTTATATCCCTCTCACTCCACACACACCTTGTGTAGAGCACTGTTTATACTGTGGGCTCTCCATTCATTTTTATTCACACTGATACACACACACTCTTTCTTCACTTGCTTTCAGTTACCCTTTGACACCTCTAGCCATAAAACACATCCACACCGGGGGAAGGACAAGCACAGATAACATTCCAAGAGACACTGTTTTTAAGTTATCCTTGCTTCATTCATTGTAACATCGCCGGAAGAAGAGATCAGTGTATCTCGAAAGCTCGCACAAATAAAAGCATTTTGTTAGCCACAGAACGGTATCATCTATTTATTTTTTGATATATATATATATATATATATATATCAGTGTTCGACAAACCTATTAATTTGCTCGCCCCAGGCGAGTGGATTTAACATCGTGGCGAGCTCCTATTGGTCCAAGCAGCACACGTGTGGTACAAGGTGGCGAGTAGATTTTTTTTGTTTGGCGAGTAGATTTTTTGGTGATTTGTCGACCACTGTGTATATATACATGTTAAAGGATTACATATACATGCATAAATAAAAACATGAAATCTTAATCTTAAAATCACCACATTGCATCTTGAAATTAAACCAGCAGCACTTGAAAAAATAAATGATATCTCCTCTCCCAACAAAGCAGCACGAAGACAAATATATATCAAATGTCAAACAATTGCATTTTAGTGTGTACATGATGCAATTAATCTGTGCATCATGTAACACTATGCAATATCAATTTCAAAATAAAAGACAATATGAACAACAACATACAATGCCATCCACAAAATCAAATAGAAACTAAGCAAGTAAACATAAATAAATTTACCATCAATCAATTAATTTACAATCAATTTCCTAAATCAATTACAATCCAATCCAAATCAATTATACAATTCACTATTCAATTCCTAAATACAAACCATTGACAAAAAAATTCTACTTCAAAGTAACCACCATCATACAAATCTAACTACCAGAAAAAAGCCATTATTAAAAAGCAAGCCCATGAAATATACTACTGCAAAGACCATTACATGTAACTAAAGAAAAATTAAATTACACACACCAATGTATAAATAAAGCTGCTAAATACATTTTAAATACATGAAAAAAACATAAACATTAGCAAAACAATCATTTATTATCCCTGTATGTCTATTCATATAGATATACATAACATACAGGGGCAATAAAAGAGCATAAAAAACAATGCATTTACATTAAAAAAATCACATACAATACACCCATTCAGTGTCCCTGAATGTATGTATATCCATAAGGACATAGATCAATTCAGGGGCATTAAATTAAAAAAAAAATACACTTTAAAAAAAAATCAAAAAACCTGTAAAAGATAAATAATGTACTTTTCTTTTGTTTACTTACCATTAGATGGCCGACACAGCGAAATCCAGGGGAAACGGAAGCACTCGAACCAATCCAAAGGTAACCATAAAATAATAAACCCTTACAATCCACAACAGTGTCTTCTTTCTTCTATTTGTAATCCATTTCGTCAAAGGGGGTCTTTATCTGTATTCTTCTTTCTTCTGTCTTCTTCCGGGTCTTCTTCTCTTCTAGTGCCACGCCCTCATCCTCTTCTATCTGTAGGAGGTCCGTCCTCCTCAGCGTCTGGCTTCAAAATGAGACGACATAGGCTTTTATAGGCCTATGACATCACATTTTCGTCAAATGGTTCCCACGGCCCTATTTGGGCCATGAAAACCATGTGATTGGGGGGGGGGGGGGGGAATTTGATGACGTCATTTAAAGGCAATGACGCCAGCCAATCAGAATTGCTGAGCTTCAATTGCCTTTAAGATGACGTCATCAAACAAAGATGGCCGGCGACACATGGTATGGTAGCCAATCAGAGCGTGGGAACTCAATCCCAACTCTGATTGGCTGAAGCAAAGCCTCTGTCACATGGTCTACCAGAGCCAATCACACTATTATTAAAATGTACATTAAAGCAGCTTTATTACCATAGCAGATAGCAGCTAAGGTAAGGAATTATTGGTTATTGTTGTGTGTGTTTTGACAGTAGTGTAGATGTGTAGGGGGTCTCCAGAGCTGAACCGCATTGGTTTCAGCCTCTGGACCCCCTACTTCAGGAGATACAGGCCCCGTTATGGGGTGCCGGTATCCCCTGCAGAATTTAAATGTCCCGGTCACGTGACGCGGAAGCTTTAAAAGTGCAGGGGATGCCAAGCTGAGACAGGCGGTAGTCTGGAATAACGCCCCGACTTTCAATTGCTGGCTGGCAATAGAGTCCCACTATGCATCTCCCACTCCCCTCCCGGTAATGTTATGGTCCCCGACACACAAAGAAAAGAGACCCCAGAGACTCGAACTTGGGGCAATGAGATGCACGTGGTCGACCTGGATTAAAACCAAAGGGAAATATGGTCTACCTGTATTTTCTTCCCCCTCCCAACTCACCCCCATCATCGGGAATTGGATGGGAACAATCCGGAATTCCCGCCTTGGTGCTCCCGTAACCAATTTGTTCAATTTCAGCACCTAGATATTTGAATGGTTGCAGACCTGCTGAAGAGTGATTAAGTTCTGTCCTTCCAAGAACTCAAAACTAAATTCTCCTCCCCCGACCTCCCCATCTTCAAATTCTTGCAGATAAGGCACTTCCTACGAGCTCTAGCCCCAAATTCTAAATTCCCTGCGCAAACCAGATTCGAATCTCTCTGACTAAAAGGCGAATATCAGAGAGGATTCATTTCCGAAATCTACAGAACGATCGAGGCTTCCCACCCCCATCACTACCATACTTATATGCAAAAATGGAGCGCTGACCTAAATCTACAAATAGACCTGGAGGACTGGGAGGATGTCTGGGAAGCTGCTTCCAAAACGTCAATTTGTTCCATCACAAAAGAAAATATATATAAAATCCTATTCCAGTGGTACCTGACCCTGAGAAGACTGAGACAGATCTTCCCCGACACAACAGACTTGTGCTGGAGAGGATGTGGTCAAAGGGGTGATATGGCCCATATTTGGTGGTCATGCCCGGAGATCCAGAGGTTCTGGACCAGGGTCCAGAGACTCTTGATTGAAACCCTAGGACTAGAAATCCCCCTGGACACTCTGACATACGTGCTGGGGAAACCAATAGAGGACCTTCCTGCCCCTCTAGCCAGGCTGATCTCCTCTATTCTAACGTCCACTAGATGCTCGGTCGCGGCGGCCTGCAAACAAATAAAAGCCCCCTCCAGGAGAACAATAGTAAACAGAATAGACACAGTTATGAGCATGGAAAGGCTCACGGCCATGTTGAAACAGAAAATGCATTAATTCTACAAAACCTGGGAACCATGGCCTGGCTCGGGTGCTCCATCACTCCTGCAGGTACTGGCCCAAAACTGACCCCCCCATGGTACAGAAGGGACCAGAGACTCCTCCAAACCACTCCTGACTACTCCCCTCCCTCACCCCCCCCCTTCCACCTCTCCCTTCCACCCCCCTTCTCTTTCTTCTTGTCGTTCCCACCTATCCCCCCACCCCTTGTCCCCCCCTTCTTTTTCAAAATAAAAAGGGAAAATGGTTTATTGGTTTTCTGATTACGTTCCGCAGTCATGTGCCTATGACTCATTACCCTCCGCAATGCTGTGACTGTTGTTACTATTTGTACTTCTCTTGCATGAACCCAATAAAGGAAAAAGATTGTTTAAAAAAAAAAAGTGCAGGGGATACCGGCACCCCATAACGGGGCCCGTATCTCCTGAAGTAGGGGGTCTCCAGACCTGAAACTAATGCGGTTCAGCTCTGGAGACCCCCTGCTCATGTACACTATTATTAAAATGTATTTATTTTGTGTACGATCGCCTGTAACAGCCTTGCATGAAGATGCAGAATCTCCATGCAAATGTTACAGGCGGCTTATTTTTTCTATCAGCTAGCGTACGTGAAGTTTCAGTGCGCTAGCAAAGGGAAAAAACATTGCACGCACAATAAGCCAGTTTTGGCCACGTCCGATAGAAAATGGGCTCAGGGCCTTAGTGAATCGTGCCGCCGTCTTCATTTTTTATTGGACGTGCTAATTTTCTTCAGGCCAGCGCGAAAGCTCGGAGCATAGACCCCAATGTGTTTAAAATAATAAACACTAGTGTTAATAAATAGTCCAAATGTCCAACTGTAGAGGATGAGGGTTTAGTATATCTATAAATAAAGAGATTAAGCCAATATGGTGAAGTAAGTATATTCAGGACTTCCGCAGCATAAGCACAGATTCTACTTACAAGATAGTAGATAAAATAAGCATATCTGCAGGAGTACAATCTTTAACCGCAGCCCACGAAGCTCTCTCGTAGTTAGATCTCAGGTGTCTTGCGGTGACTGCAATCAGAGCTCCTGCTCTCTCCCACTGCTGAATCTCATGTGATTATCAGAATGATGTTTCTTTAGTGCTGTCGGTGTCCTTATGGAAATTGCTACTCCCAACCAGATAGGTTTAATGAACAAATGAAGTAAAAAGTTCCAAAGGCCTTTAAAAAAGCAAATATAGAAGATCTATTTAAAATAAGACCATAGGAACTTGATCACATAACTCTACGTGTTTCATCTAATTGACTTTATCATACCATCTTTTATTTTTTTACACACATGATTAATACCACAGACCGGCGGGGGTCCCCGGGTGGTCCTGACGGGTGTCCGCAGGCCTCACAGTGCATGCCGGGGTGCACCCACAGGTTTCTAGGGACCCTCGGTGGTCCCGCTAGGCTATGTGGGCCTCCAGGTGGGAAATATATCCCCAATCTGATTGGCTGAAATATCAAGTGACGCCAGCCATCTTGGATTTAGTGACGTCACAGCCGCGACTCCTTTTATTCTCCAACATCTCTGAATTTTTCGATGATTTTTTCCGAATGCACGCACTTCACCGCACTTCACACGTTCATGCCGCATTCTGACCGCATTCAAACCATATTCATGTTGCATTCACACCCGCGGTTGATGTGCGGTTGATGTGTTTATTGATAATGGTTCGGATTTAATTGGTTGATATTCATGAATTGTAATGTGCATGTGCTTCAGTAATGTGTCGACTTGCAGGTGTTTAAAAAAATACCACAGTGGTCTATTGTAAATTGACCTTGGTACTGAAGAAGTTACAATAATGTATCAATTTAGGCTTTTCATATTAAAAACTAAATGCGCAGTGTTCTATTGTCCTGTGAGTTCCGAGATGAGTGCACCGCTGCAGTCCGTGTTCCAAAAACCCGACAGAACGTACGCTTATTTAATATGGTCCGCGATTAATGCAACAGATATAAGATGGCAACAGTTGTTCAAATTTATCAGTATTTTATCGAAAACTATGACTTTACAAATTTTCACCAGATGCTCGTGTGTGGAAGCGTGCAATAAGGAAAAAGTTATGTATCGATCAATGTTTTTTTCGTATTGATCAAGATGTTATTGGAGGGTATTGGTGTGTATCACCGGGTTTTTTCCGTATCTATGATCATGGAGACTTCAAAGGCGAAAGGTCATGTTAAAACCAACTAGGAAATGTCAGTCGCAGGCATGCAATGCGCCAGCACCAGCTTCCAATATCGGTCCGACCGTCGGTGAAAACCTGGTGCCCGACAACCCTTGCTGTCTGTAACCGCCCTGATACCTGCAGCCTGAGCCGGATTTCGCGTACAGATTCCAGCAAGCTTGCATATACCAAAGCGATTTCCAGCCTCATCAGCTTTCAACTACAGGTGTAGTAGTCCCGCTGTCACCTGTCAACTACGTGTATGATCGAGAATACGGGACTGGCAGTGGCTCAGCGCCAGCTGATTGGCAAAGTCTATGGTGAGTAATGTTGCCGTATTTTATTCTGTTTTTGAAATATCAATGCACAGTCAAGCGATTCTCCTGTAAACAATATCATTGGCTGAGCAGCTTCGACAGTAGATACAGAACAATTGGTGGAAAGCTAGGCGCATGCGCATTGGAACCTTCTTGAAATGCATTTGCGTGTCATCACATCAACAGTAGGCGTATGCGCATGTGAGCAGGAGACGCCCCCGAGAAAATTATTGGTGGGACTGACTGTGGGAAGTTCTTTAGGGGACTGCCTGACCATTACAGTAAACTTTTGCTTTTGTTTTTCCTCAGAAAATAAAACTTTGTCATCTCATGCGAAAAACGGCACATGGAGGGATTTCGATGGATAATATCGCTTTGTGTAACAATGCCTGCACATTGCTGAATCGGGTTTAAAAAACCACGTACCGGAGTCAACAGTTTAGTGGCCGGTGCTATTGAATAGGATAGAATACTGTAACTGAGAGCTTCATAGAAAACCTGAAACAGTATGCTGTTGTTTTCAGACCGCATACAATACTTTTTTTATATATATACTGTATAATAAACCCGAAAAATAAAAAGTATGCATTTATTCTACATGTATTCCAGTACATACCTGTATGTGTATTCTACTACCTGTACAGCATGTATTTTTTTAATACTCTTGTGATGTACAGTACTGAGCATGCCTACCGCATACGGTACAGTATGCCTGGACAGTACTGTACTGTATGTTCTAGAAACACTGTATTTTGTTACAGTATAAAAGGAGACAATGGAACAATTTAAAACAAATCAACATTTTATTTTAGTGGTGGAGTAAGTACAAAAAGTGTACAGCAACAACATTATGGTGTTAGTAAAAAAAAATCTTTATTAATAAAATGTAAAACACGCAACATCTCCTTTATTAAAGTACAGAAAGTCAAAATATTTACAGTAGGATGGTGTACAGTACAGTAAGTCAGGCCTGCACAACTGATATCCTGAAAACCGGGCCTGTTTGCGGCCCTCAAGGACTGGAGTTGTGCAGGTCTTGTGTAAGTAAAAACTGTGTACTGACATAGGTTGAACTGCTACAGTATTAGACTTTGAAGACAACAGCTCGCGAACGCCCACATAAGTTTTTAAACGGTATTGCAGTATTGCAGACAGCGCTAAGAATATGCTAATATTACGAGCGCTAAAATACCGGAACATATTCCGAAAAAAAAAAATATACTGCATCTGCCCGCGGTTATCAGAGTTGCGCCGCTACGGCCGCGTTAGGATAAAGGCGGCCGCCACTGTAAGTGATACCTTTTTTATTTGGACTAACAATTGATATTATAAGAAATGCTTTTAAGAGTTTTCTCTCTTCCTCAGGTCTCAATTCTGATTTACAAAGATTCATGGCGTTAAAAACAGAGATGTTTAAAAAAACAAAGATAACTATCTAAGGCAGATGTAGGAAAGGAATGGCAGGGAGAATGGCAAACAAACAGACAGGGAAATAAATGGATGAAAGGGACAGTGAGACAGGGCTATTTTTACTTAATTCATGCTGAAATTAGAAATAATTATATTGGTATGTGAACCTAATAAACGTGAGATAACTTTTCATTTGCATCTCTGTTTAATGTGGTATCCCAATTAATTAATATTAGGCTTATTTCAAATGCTTTAGAGGTGATACCTCTTATAGCTTGCTTATTATAAAAACTAGTAACCAAATAATTTCCCAGTGGGCTGATGCAGCACACATACCTCAGTAATGTAACACAATGTGCAAATAAAAGAAGCATTGTCAAGTTCAACACTCATAAAATCCCATTGCTCCCTCAATTAACCTATCCCAGCAGAGAGCCACGTGTTGTGATTTACACTTGACCTATAATTATGGTAGGGAGATTTGCCATATTACAATCAAACACCAATGGAATTGGGTTATACATGCATTATAATTAGTTGACAGAGGATTATTGTATGATGGTAACCCAACTCCTGCGATCTGTCAAGGTTAAGAAAGTCATAACGTGAAGGTGGAGTGAACCTGTGTACCATGAAAGATAATTGTTTATTCATGAAGGGATTTTTGTTGGCAATGTGTATCACAAATATATGTAGCCCAAGCCAAAAAGGTTAGGTATTACCACATCTGTTAGTGCAGCTGCTTAGTCGTGAAGTCACTGGACATGTCTGGTTTCCTTCTGTCACAGCAGCTCATTTATCCCTTCAATGATTTTGAGATCTGCAAAGTATTGCAGAATGCAAGGGAAAGTGCCTGAATCAAACAGCAAGGGTTACCTGCGGCTGTGAATGAAGGAAAACAGGCGCATTGTGGTGGACTACAAGTCTTTCTTGCAGGGATGAGATTATCTTCTTAAGAGGAATTTTCATCAGTGTAAAAGCAACCCTCATAGACGCCAGCATTAAAAAGAACAAATACAGCAATTGTTCTACCAATAATTGTGTAAGGTGAGGTGAGTTTCAATCCTTTTTTAATAAAAATCATATTTTCACGTGCTTCATTACAGCTCTTGTTTTAGATTACCAGTGCTCCTTAGCAGTAGCAGACATCACTTTCAGTACCTCAGTAAGAGGGGCCATTTAATTTACAGTAACGAAAAAAAAAAATTCAGGCTGGCTTTAGCAAATGGGGACCTTTATGATATCCTGAGTGGATGCCCCCTGTTCCATAGACAGGGACTCATTATCATCAGTCCTGCCCATGGAATAGGAGGGAGCAGGGAGCACTGCAGATAGCACAGAAGAAAGCAAGGAGCACAGATGGACAGCAGAAAGTACAGGTGTAGAGCACATAGGGAAGAAATGGGAGGAGCACAGGAGAAAGCTGACAACACAGGGAGAGCACAGGATGAAGCAGATAGTATGGGGAGAGGACAAAGGAGTAAAATGGATCGCACAGGGTAGAGCAGGGAGTTCAGGAGGCGGTCACGGGAAGCAGGGAGCACAGGGGGAAGCATGAAGGGAGAGCACAGGGGGAGCAAGTAGCAAAGAGGGAACAGGGAGAATTCACAGGAGAGTATAAGAGAGTTACGTCTGTAGCACAGGGGGAACCACAGGGGAGAGCACAGAGAGGGAAGAGAGGGGAATACAGGTTCAGTACAAAAACCCATTTTTTTATATGTAACCCTCCTTGTCTGACTCTTAAGGAGTTTACATCAGTTTACTGTGCATTGTTATGGTCAGTCTCTTATTCCCTGTCAGGGTGATGGATCTGTGCAGGCTGGAAACAGATATACTAATGGAGTAATGAAGGGTGAAAAACTGTACAGAGAGACCTTGCTCGCACCCATTGGTGGTAAATGCGTGCTGCCTAGGGAGAGTAGCAGGTAAGGCAAGATAGATGTACCTAAAGAAGGTGCATAAGATCCCTGATATAGGCGCACTGCGGACCTTAATGTATCATTATTACATAAAGGTCCGGAGTGCGCCTCCTATATCAGGGATCTTATGCACCTTCGTTAGGTACATCTATCTTACCCAGTAATGAAGGGTGACAGTAAATTTTATAGTACGAATAGTAGCCTTATTAACAGTCAGTGATAATGCTCTTCATTCTTAGACACATCTGACTCTATTCACATGTACTGATATATTTACAGTGCTTGCACTATTTGCTTCTTCTTTATGTACCCTCATATTAAGATGCTAGGAGGGTACTTAGGCTTGTTTCTCTTTGGGTTAGCTGAATCGGCCCTCCTCTGTACACTGGCGACACACTTTATTCGAGCTCGGCTAGTCCCACAAATTCGGGTATACCCGGGTGTATTGAGGTTTGTGACTGTTTTCTGCCCGAGTGCATTGGGTTATTTTCAAGGCAGGGATTGAAGCATTTTATTCCTGCTGGCTGCAATACTCAACAGTATATATATATATACTGCATTAAAATTCATGAATTTATGCCATCTGGTAGACACGCGAAGCATTGCAGCCTATTAAATCCTAATCATTATCATTTAACAGATCAGCCGCCCGTCAGCCAGGCATGAACCCAGGCTGGGAAGGCAAACGCAACGGGGCTTGTCAGAGGTGAGGAGCGGCGCATTCCAGGTATCTGCCAGGTACATACTGGGTATTTGCTCGAATAAAGTGTGTCGGTGCAGTATATCTGAAATGTCCAGTTACTAGTGTGCCCCTTGCATTCTATTTTCTCTGGATCAATATCCTGGTACTGGAAGACTGGGTATGTGTTAGCTATGGACCTTGTGATTGGCCCAATCCAGCTATGTCCTAAAGTTCCGATCTGGGGAATTCCTTTTGGACATAGGTTTCCTCGTATCGGAACAAATGGGTTCATCATGGACATTGCTACAGACACTATATGGGAAGGACACTTCCCATAACTATATAAAAACAGCAAATGGGAACAGATCAATCTTAGTACACAGGAACATATTTACATTATTAATAGTGAGGCTCCTCCAACTGCTTTCCCAGGAACCTAAATCCTGATCCATTGGACTGGCTTTATATACCCCAATAGTGACGTCACTCATCACCAAGCATAATGTGGGAGTGGCATCTTTCCAGCCAAGTCATTTTATACAGCATCAGGAGAGAGAGACATTACTATGCATGAGCCCACACAGTTAACCCATTAGGGCAATTAACCCCTCAACTCAATAGTAGTACCAAAGAAGGGCTACATAAACATAAGGTTTAAAAGTAGCTCTTAGCGCAGGCATGATGCGGTAGCGCACAGTCACAGGCATTGACAAGCTATGCAGGCAGGTTCCTGCGATAAGAACCAAGGATTTATATTCTGACTGCACGCCTTGCTTCTTGGCTGCAGATCGTTCCACCGAGCTATGCCAAATGCCTGCAGTGTCTACCTTAAAGACAGAAGCCGATGCGTAAGCACAGCATGGGGCCCTTAAAACATGGACCCTGTGCAACAGCACCAGTGGCACTTGCTCAAAGCCAGCTCTTTCATTGCAGAGATAGGGGGTGCTCCATCTTTTCCTCATTATTTAGTCCCGGCAGAATTTAGCATTCAGAAAAAAATCTTCATGCAAAAGTAAATAGTCAGAATAGCATGTTTCTTCTTTCTCCAGGTTTTCCTTATCCATTGTTAAAGAGATATAGCGGGATATACATATAAAAAAAAAATGCCATTTGTACTCAAAACAAAACAAAAAACAGCGCACAAAGCTCATCGTGAATTATATAAGTACAATTTTATAATAAAAAAAAGGTTCAAGGTTCTGCGTACATAAAGCAGGTTGAAAACAGGCACAGAATAAATACTGGTTTCTGTTACCACTCCAGACAACTGGAACACGCAGAAACAGCAGGTTTATGTCCACTTCAGGGAGCTGGAACACGCAAGGACAGCAGGTAAGGATATCTAAGGTCCACTTCCGCAGTCTGCACATGGATGGTCTAAAAAGTCCTTGCTAGAAACAAAGCACACTCGGAGAGTCCAGTGGGTTAAACCACGAGTACCAAGTACAAGCTGGAGCTCCACCGGGACAGGAGTCCCTGAGCAAATATTTGAATCTACATCAATTTGTAATTAGGGTCTTGCATACTGTACAGTACATCTTTTATTATTTGGCGCCGATCTCTTTGGGGCAGAGGCTTTGGCCCTTAAACCTGGCTGATTTATTTGGTATAGAAAACGACACCATTTATGTTGGATACATACTGTATTTACTGTGCTGATTCTCTCCTTGCTTAACTCTTCCTATAATCACTCTCCAAATTGCGCAAGTAGTGCAAACTGGGGCATAAAATGGAGCAAAGAACCTTAGATTAACGCAAAGTCAGAGTAAAAAAAATGGTGCACTTTGCTCCAGTATTGAAGCAATGTTCCAGTTTGCGACACTTGAAACATATCCCCCATTTTGTTTGCTTATGACATGCGCTGGAATGGAAGCCTAAGAAGAAAAATTGTGATGAAATGGAAAATGTGTTTACTTGGAGTTTAGAATTTATTGGCAGAGAAGAGAATAAAGTGTAAGCAACCAACAGCAGCACAGGCACAACAGCGAGAGAAAAGATACAGAGAATGGGAGAGAAAGGGGGAAGTGTAGCAAAGAAACGTGGAAACAGAAGTTTAAAAACTTTGGCGGAAAGGAAACCTTTTTATGTAGAAAAGCAACTGTGAGGTTGATATGATACAATTTTTGCAATTTTGAGCAGTACTGTATGTGAAATGTTAAATACATTGCAACAACAATCTGCCTAACTTTCCATTGTGTGTATATGTTAAAAATAAACACACAGATACCCAGTAAACTCATATAAACCCCAAAAATTACCACAAAATATATATATATATACACACACATATATATATATATATATATATATATATATATATATATATATATATATATATATATATATATATGTGTCAAAAGGAGTGCTACGGAGTGTGTCAAAAGGAGTGCTACTGAGCGTGGCACTGTATACTACAAAAAATCAAAACACAAAGGGAGTCCAGAGCTACTTCCAATATGACAAAAATACACAGTGAAATAACTATATATGTATATATCTCTTGAAAAAAGGGTCATTTAGTTTAACCCTTTGGCCAAAGCATTATAATCCTGTGAGCCACTTCAAGGCATGACCCTAAAATCGCAGGTCCTAACAATAACTGATTAAAATTCTTATTTACTTGTATAATTACAGGAAGAATGATCTGCATTGGTTCTGTCACAAACAGCTGCATGAGAAGACCTGTGCATATGGCAAGTGAGGAGGGACGAACTTAAAACCTGGGGAGGAGGGGCCACTAACCTCCAAAACAGCTGAGACCTGCGATATTATGGTCATGCCTTGAAGTGGCTCGCAGGCTTATAATGCTTTGGCCAAAGGGTTAAACTAAATTACACTTTTTTCAAGATATATATATTTCACTGTGTATTTTTGTCATATTGGATGTAGCTCTGGGCTCCCTTTGTGTTTTGTTTTTTGTAGTATGTTAAAAATACTTTAATTTTTATGGTATCCAGATGAAAACCAAAAGCTAAATTTATCAAGACTCCCAATATGTTACAGAAATAATTCTTCTGTATAGTAGATGTAATGAAGAAAAAATAAAGAGATGCAGTGCAACACCAATGCCCAATCAGTGGCTCGTTCATTGACTGAGCCACTGATTGAGCCACTTGTGCTGAAGCAGGGATATCCTTTAAACCTGATCTGTTAGTGGCCCATGAGGACTGGAGTTGGATACTCCCGCCGTGTCTGATAACATGAAAATGCATACATATTGAGCGCCATTTACTAAACAATTATAGCATTAGTTTTTGCCAATAGCCATTAGTAACAGCTATTATCTGTACTCTGTAGTAAATAAGCCCAAAGTCATTTATAAATAATTTTATTGAGGGGACATAAAGAAGAAATGCTTAAGGTGACACAAGTATTGTACATTTCAGCATATATTGCAGATTGGAGCAATACATGTTTTTATTGAAGTGAAACTTCTTTGCTGGCACCTACATAATTTTAATAGGAAAAATCCATTGTGTTGTAACAAAATTCCATGACGTAAGTGATGTCACTGCAGGCAGAAGAGGCCATCAGTGACATCACTGCTGGCAGAAGAGGCCATCAGTGACATCACTGCTGGCAGAAGAGGCAATCAGTGACGTCGGGGGAGTAGGAGGAAAGACACTGACTGACAGACACACATACTGACTGACAGATAGACACACACTGACACACACACACACCCCGACGGAGACACAAACTGAAACACTCACCCACTGTAACGCTTGCGCGAGCCCACAAACAAAACCTGACCCCGGCACTGAGGTGGGAAGGACTATGCCACACACCCACAGTAGCGGGGGCGAGCCCAGAAGGTGGTTTACAGCGTTGCTGGGTCTGGGTACGTAGAAAGGGTTAATCCAATACTTGCCGGGGTCCGTGGGTTGGAGAGGTACACGTAGTTGGAGTCCGTAAGCCTGTGGTCTGGGGTTGGAGAGGTACTCGTAGTCATTATACGTAAGCCAGGGGTCGAAGAGCCAGAGAGAATCCAAATGTAAAGCCATGTCGGTACACGAGAGGTTAACTGCAGAGAACAAGACAAGACTGAGCTGGACAAGACAGGCACACGCAAATGCTACACAAGGTTATGTTCAGCAAAGTATGACAGGAAGAGGCAGTCCTTTATAGCAGACAGGAACGATTAGGAGAGAGGGCCGGGGCGGAGCGGAGGCGGGGCCTCCACAGATGCCAAGGATAGGTTGCAGGAGACAAGGACTCATAGCTAAACTTGCCACGCAGCTGGGGATTCTTGCGCGCCGTCATGCGCGTGCACCGCTCACAGCGGAGGTGCGGCACGTCCGAGGAGGCAGAGCTATGCTCGTGGCCATGCGTAGAAGGAGCGGGTGCATGCACGCTCTGTAACAGGAGCGGTGATGCGCGCATCAGCGGGGGGCAGATCTTCGGCAGCTGCCGCTGCAGTACTATAGGTAAGCGAGGAGGGAGCGCGCCACAAGGGACGCGTTCTCCGATTCCTCACAGTACCCCCAACTTGAGGATCAAACTCCAGACGATCCAAGTACGGCTTGTGCGGATACCTGGCGTGAAACCGTCTAAGTAAGCTGGGAGCGTGGATCTGGTCGAATGGTACCGAAGAACCCTCCTCAGGACCGAAGCCTTTCCAGTGCACTAAGAATTGTATCCTTCTCCTGGAATATCTGGAATCAATAATTGAGTGGATCTCGAATTCCTCTTGACCTTGGGGGAGGAGGAGGAGGAGGAGAGAGAACATCAGGGTACCTGGAACTCTGCTTGACAGGTTTTAAGAGAGAGACATGAAATACTGATGGTATCTTCATAGATGGAGGCAAATCAAGGCGGTACGCTACAGGATTAATCTGTTCCAGTATCTTGAAGGGTCCCAGGAATCTGGGAGCCAATTTTAAGGTAGGAGTCTTAAATCTGATGTTTTGAGAAGAGAGCCATACCTTGTCTCCTGTCTTGTACCTGGGCGCCTCTAGACGATGTCGATCCACCTGAATTTTTTGTCTCTGAACGGATTCTTGAACAGTTTTCCGGATCCTACTCCATGAGTCTTGAAGAGAGTTGACTCTAGCATCAGCGGCTGGAACTCCAGAAATGTTAGCAGATAAAGGAAGAGAATTAGGGTGATAACCATAATTGATGAAAAAGGGTGACTCTTGGATGGACTCATTTCTTAGAGAATTGTGTGCAAACTCAGCGCAGGGTAATAGATCAGCCCAATTGTCTTGAGTCCCGGAAATGAAACATCTAAGATACTGTTCCAGTGATTGGTTTACCCTTTCTGTCTGTTTATTCGTTTGCGGGTGGTACCCAGAAGAAAAAAGAAGCGAAATATTGAGTCTTTGAGAGAACATTTTGACACAAATTGTGATCCCCGGTCGGATACGATAGAAACGGGAACCCCATGTAAACGAAAAATCTCCTTGATATAGACCTCAGCAAGAGTAGCAGAATTGGGAAGGCCCTTGAGGGGTATGAAATGGGTCTGTTTCGAAAAACGATCCACGATGACCATGATGTTATTCATACCATTTGAAATAGGTAGCTCCACTATGAAATCCATAGATAGGTGGGACCAGTAACATTCAGGACCGTTCTGGAATGGGAAGCGGACGTAGCAGACCAGCAGGCTTTTGTCGACCGGACTTATTCCGAGCACAGACTGAACAGGATGAAACAAATTCCTTAATGTCGCTCAACATCTCGGGCCACCAGAAGGTACGTCAGATTAAGTCGGTGGTTTTTCAGATCCCAGGGTGACCGGCAGATTTGAAAGCATGACCCCACTCGAGAATCTTTCGACGGAATTTGGTTGCCGCGTAAAGACATCCCTCAGGAACCTGCAGTCCTTCAGGCACCTGCGTCTGTGATTCCAGAATCTTGTCCAAGATGTCGAAAGAGTTGGCAGCAATGACTTGTCCTCGGAAAGGAATTGACGAGACAATGTGTCGGCCTTTAATTTCTTTGTACCAGGAATATAAGAAATTACATAATTGAACCTTGAGAAGAATAAGGTCCAGCGAGCTTGATGGGAACCAAGGCATCTAGCGCCCTCAATATACAATAAATTCTTGTGATCAGTGAGAATAAGAATAGTTTTTTTTGGTACCTTCGAGCAGATGTCGCCATTCTTGAAGTGCCATCTTGATTGCTAAAAGTTCTCTATTACCAACGTCATAGTTGATCTCCCCAGGAGAATTTTTTTTGGAGAAATACCCGCATGGATGTAGGTGATCTTGGGGGGAACGTCTTTGAGAGAGCACAACCCCTGCTGCAACGTCTGAGGCATCGACCTCCAATGAGAAAGGAAGAGACGGGTCAGGATGATGCAGAATGGGGGCGGACGTGAAGGCTTTCTTCAGGGATTCAAAAGCCGAACAGGCCTCTGGAGACCAAGAGGAAGGATCAGCATCTTTCTTGGTCAGGGTGGTTATAGGAGCCACATGAGTGGGGAATCCATGGATACATTTACGATAATAATTGGTGAAGCCAAGAAATCGCTGGATGGCTTTAAGCGACGTAGGTTGAGGCCAATCCAATACTGCTTTTAATTTCTCAGGATCCATGGCGAATCCCTTCTCGGAGATTATATAGCCCAGGAAGGAAGTAGAACTTTGATGAAACATACATTTCTCCATCTTGGCATAAAGATGATTCTGACGAAGACGAGAGAGTACCAGCTTGGTATGCTGAATATGTTCCGGCAGGGATTTAGAAAAAATGAGAATATCGTCAAGATACACAATGACAAACAAATTGAGAACATCCTGAAATATTTCATTGACAAATTCTTGAAAGACCGCCAGAGTGTTACAGAGTCGAAATGGCATTACTAGATACTCATAATGGCCATCGCGGGTGTTAAAGGCCGTTTTCCATTCGTCTCCTTCCCTGATGCGTATAAGGTTATAAGCACCGCGGAGGTCAAGTTTGGAGAAAATGGAGGCACCTTGTAAGCGGTCGAACAGTTCTGAGATGAGTGGTAAGGGATACCGGTTCTTTTGGGTGATCTTATTTAAACCTCTATAATCAATGCAGGGGCGGAAAGACCCATCTTTCTTTTTCACAAAGAAGAAGCCTGCCCCAGCAGGTGAGGTGGAGTTTCTTATAAATCCCTTTTTAAGTTCTCTTGTATATACTCTGACATGGCACGGGATTCTGGGATGGACAAAGGATAGGATCTGCCTTTCGGGAGAATGGCACCAAGGATGAGGTTAATGGGACAATCGAAGGGACGATGCGGGGGAAGGGCTTCAGAGCTAACCTTATCGAAGACGTCAAGGAATGCAATATAAGCCTCAGGAAGTGGACCCTTAACAGTGTCAGCAGTTTCTAAACCGGCAAGAGAAAGAGGAGGGGAAGCACAAGGAATATGACATGCACCAGGCCATCGTATAGGCAGTTTATCAGTCCAGCCAATTACTCCAGTCAATTATAGGATTATGCAATTGTAACCAGGGAAGACCCAAGATTACCTGCACCGATGGTGAATGAATGACATCCAACGAGATTTGTTCCTTGTGTCCATCCTTGGTGGAAAGAGTGAATATCGCAGTCTCCAGGCAGATGAAGGCAGGTTGAAGTGGACGGCCATCTATTGCTTCGAGTCCTATGGGAATGGACTTGCTAAGCAGAGGAATCCGGTGTTCTATAGCAAAATTCTGGTCCATGAAGTCTCCTCCAGACTCAGAGTCGATGAAGGCAAGTGCAGAAGTATGAAAGTCAGTACCCTCCATTATGATAGGCAGAAGGATCCTTTTTGGCATATTTTCCTTGGAAGACGGAGAAGAAGATATGGTACCCAAAGAAATTCCATCATACCTTATAGGCCGCTGGCATTCTCCCGGACGCGTTGGACAGCGGTATGCCAAATCACCGGCTAGGCCACGATAAAGACATAGCCCCTCGCTTCTCCAGCACTGCTTTTCTGTAACAGACAACTAGTGAGTACCCGGCAGCATGGGTTCAGGTGCTTCAATAACAGGAACAAAAGGAGAGAGAGTAGGAGAGAGAGAGATATAGGTAAAGGATTACGAGTATTCTGGCGTTCACTTTGTCTCTCTTGGAGGCGTTGATCCACCCGTATACATGTAGAGATCAGATCTTCCAGGGCAGTGGGTCTTACATGTGCAGCCAATTGATCTTTCAAGGAGTCTGAGAGGCCCTGCAAGAAGGTTAAAGCTTTGTGGTTCCAACCGGTCTCCGCGGCAATAGTCCGAAATTCAAGAGCATACTTCGTGACAGTCCGGTGGCCCTGGGTGATGTGGAAAAGAGAAGAGGCCGCAGTAGCCTCGCGGCCAGGATTGTCAAAGACCTTCTGAAACCTTTTTTGAAAACAAGAAAGTTCTGCGTGAGTTCAGGCATTAACTCCAAGATAGGAGATGCCCAGGCCAAAGCGTCTCCAGTCAGCAATGTCATGATATAAGCCACTTTAGATCTATCGGTAGGGAAACGAGAAGGGGTTCATTCAAAGTGAATATCACATTGGATAAC